>NC_056619.1:18245618-18545618 GCF_018340385.1 Cyprinus carpio | reverse complement strand
AGTAGAAAATTTTTTTTTTTTTTTTTTTTTTTTTTTAAACAGTTAAAATCACTTTGACATCATAAAATAAACATAAGCTTCACTTTTATTCAACATTTTACAGTCTGGCAACCTAGGAAGAAATCATAGTAATTTATCCGATTACTTAGACAGATGAAGTTAATTCGATAATTTTCCACAAAATTAGGTCATGTTGTTAGGTTTCTAGAAGAATTTCAGCGCTTTTGAAACAAGGCAAATGTGTCACTAAGCAAGAAAAAAAAAAATAGATCCATATTAAAAAATTGTTTTTCCAGTTACAGAAATTATTATTTTTCTTGTCAATACCGAATAGTATCGTGTATGGCAATCGGACAATAGTCTTTTAAAAATAAAACAAATGCTTGTATTTGATGTTTAAACTACTCTCTTTTTTTAAAAAAACGTAATAGTCATTGTATTCATCGTTAAACTGCTATATACTCATTGAAAACAGCGTTTTCTTACTAGACACCTGCCACGGAAAGCACTCTTGTCCATGGTACTGAAACAGCGCTGTTCTGGGTGCTGAACTTTCAGGGGAGCTCCTGCTTCTAAACGTAGAGATATTTTCCAAAATAACCAAATTAATTCGTTTAGATTGTAAGTTAAATGTCAAACTTTTGTGTGAGTATTTTATATCGGGTGGGTGGGGGTCAGTAGCGGCCCTCTCTCCATCTTGTGTTGGTTTACTATGATGATGATGTCACGGCGCAGGGTAGAGGAGGGGTGGACAATGGGCCTGTGAGCGAAAGGTAAGTCAGAATCGTTCGACAAAGCGTGTGGAGAGATGATTTTGGCAGCATTTGCGCTCACATTACATGTCGATTAATGGATATATGCGTCTTGCTTACAAACATGAGGAGGTTTTGGACCGGTCCTGAGCGAATTATTAAAGGTTTTTAACGGTAGCGGCACGAGACTCATTCTGAAGGGGAGGTGTACAACACTGAAGTTAACACACAGAGCCTACAAAGAGCAAGAGGCCGCTGGCATCTCCTTGAAAAAAAACGTCGTTTGCTTGTGGTATTTTTTTAAATTTACTAATTCAGATGCTGTTGTGGATAAAAATTCAATGTTTGGAAAGGTTTGCTGGTTTGGATTTACGTTACTATTGAAGCCAAATGGATGCCGGACTTGTAATCTCTTAAAGAAGAAGTGCCATTCCACCGTGTTTGAATTCCTTGCACATTTTGTCTTATTTTCGCTTGCGTACTATACGCCACAATTACGTTGTTTAAAAAGAACGATTCTAGAATGGTTTTTGGATAATTGTATTTGCAGTTACATCGCTGCTCTATTTTCAAGAAACCCAAGAACTTAAAAGGGCCTCTATCGCATCTAGCTATAACACAATATCCAGCCTCTCATATTACATTTTTAGCGTTGAGCTTGTTTTAAAACAATATCTATAGACGAATTGGAAATGTGGAAGTTTAAAGCCAAAAGGATTATTAATTGGAAGTTTGTCTATTCACACTAAGTCAGAGATACATGTACAAATACAATGCATTTTATGGGAGCGGACAAACAGTAACCCTTAAGCAACGCAAAAGCAGCATATGTTATATCGTCTTGTGTGCGTGCGTTATCTACACGAACCATCTGTTTACTTCAGGCTAGGCCTACATAATACACCATTCATTTATTAGATGATCGACTTTCTTTCTGTTTTACATTTTAATTGCTTTTTATTCATCGCTTATTCTTGTTTTAGGACCTCTGTAGGTTGGGCTCTAACGTTATTGCTCTAATAATACAGTCGCAGGTCTTGTAAACATATTCTGCTAGATATTGTTTATCCTCCAGGAAAGTGACAGTGTTTTAAAGGCGGAGGGTTTGGCTGATAATAATTGAAAGGCGTGGTGTGCTAGAAGAGGTTATGCGCAGCAGCATCATGGTCCTTTTTTGAAGTTAAGGGCCTGATGCGACAAAATAAATACTAATATTAGTCTATATTAAAACGTAATAGCATTTTGGGGCTAACATGTACTCCCATTGAACCATTTCATGCATAGGCCTACTATATAAGAGTCAAACTGTTTTTTGTATGCTGGGAGATACAGTAATTTAAGAGAATGGGCACTATTTTGTCCCTTTAAAGGGATGACTGAAACTATTTAGGTCAAGTGACTGGTATAAAAAAAAAATCTGTCATCTACTCACCATTTTCATCTAGAAATAACATGTAGCAGCATGCAAATGTTCCTTATCTTTTACATGCCATTGTCTTTGGAGGTGTCTTTGAAAGGAATATTTTGAAGAATTTATGTGTATTTATATTACTTGACTCCTAATGTGTTGGAAAATAGGATACATTATTTTCAAAGATATTATGTTCCTCCCTTTTGTATTCAACTTACTTTTATAGAAAGTTTTCAGCAAATGCAAAGAAATCAGATTAATTTGTTTCCATGCAAACAGACACGGGTCACTGACTTCTAAGAAAGGTTTGCATTGCATATTGTATAATATGTGGCAAGTGCCGCAATTGTTGCAGTTCTCAAGGGAATTCCCTCCCCTGGTACGTGTGTGATTTGACTGAGCACCAGGTGCTGCTTAAAACGTAATCAGACCACATGTAATGACGCCCTGATAAAAAACAGCTGGGTCACGGCCAGATCTCTCGTCACCCAGGAAGAATAATCAACACCAGAGCCATGAAGGCACGCAGACCATGATGGACTGCTGGAAGCCCATTCAGTGACCAAAGTGCATGGGTCCTCTGGGGGCTTTTTAATGTTTGCTTCTGGATTACGGTTTTTTTTTATCTTTTATAGTCATCCTGTGGAAAATGACATCACAATAGTTGCATATGAATCAGCATTACTGGCATAGATTAGCTTACTTTCTGATCTTAGAGGCACCTTCTAATGCACCTTTAAATATTTGGACATGTCAGACTGAAATTGTTGTCTTATTCTTTCTGTCCAACAGAGAATGAGTTCAGAGGGCAGCTGCTGAGCCAGAGGTGGACACGAGGGGACAGAGTCAGCAGCTGTGAGAACAAGAGGAGTAGGAGACTAAAAGTGAGACATTATGTGTGTTTATGTATGTCACAGTAGCTTCATTTTCATTGATTATCTCTTGTCTTATACTATACCACAAAACCAAAGAAGCTAAAAGTACATTTCCCTTTCTGAAGCTCTGATATCTTTATAAGCCTGGGAGGGCCTAGTTTCTTTCTTATATTTCACTTCACTTCCACTAAGGATTGGGAGGGATGTGCAACTTATTGGATGTGAATTATTGATAGAGCTCTTTACAAGCATTTAAGAGGATTGGGGGCTACTCTGGTGTCTGTAAAATTAGACCTGCTCAGATCTTAAGACAAAAATCATAGTCTATAAAAGCCAGGGAACAGTGATATTGTATGATTTTAGAAACACATTAGAGAAACGGATAGTGTAAATATCTTAAGACTTTAATAAAATTTTATTATAATCTCATAACCACTCATGTGTTTGTGTTCCAGATGAGCCAAGATGCAGATGAGAAGTGGACAAGGACACGCTCAAAAGGAATCAGAGGTGAGAGCCTCTTAAAAACTTGAAAAATATGTTTTGTCCATTTCAGTGAATTTAATGACTGACAGAGCTTTTATCTCACTCCTTATATCAGTTCCTCTTGAGCTTGTTGGACAAGAGTATAGGTGAGAGCTTTTATGCTTTTGTAGTGCTACTCATCATGTTTTTAAAGACCAGAGTTTAGTAGGTTAATGTATATAGCTAATAAAAACCCCTGTTTTACAGCTGCCCTACACCAGGATGTGACGGCTTAGGCCATGTCAGTGGAAAGTATGCACGACACAGAAGGTAGGTAGTAAGAATTTAGTCTCTTATAGATATGGCAATATAAAAAAAGAAAAAAGAAAAAGTGAGCAACTGAGTTTTTTTGTCAAACCTTTTCATCTGTTCCAGTGCATTGGGCTGCCCATTAGCTAAGAAAAGAAAACTCCAGGAGGCAGAGGAGAATCAGCCAGCCCCCCAAAAGAAGTCCAACCCCCTAAAGCTGGCCATGGATGAAGGGTTTAATGCAGAGAGTGACACAAACAGTGAAACAGAAACAAAAGATGAGGGAGTGGAATCTGAAGAAGACACTACTGATAAAGAGATGGAAGCAAAAGAAAAAACACCTACATCAGAAGCAATGATAGGTGGGTTAATAACCTATTAACTACAAAGAAGTGTATTATTTTTAAAGTTATGTACCATGCAGTTCACATACTATGGTCTTTATGTATATATGCTTTATTATATCACCCAAACTTGTCAAGAAACATCAAAAAATCATTTAGTTAATGATGGCCTTTTTTGGCATTCCCTTAGAAGAAATATCACAAGTGGATTCAGAAGAGAAAAAGACACCTTTCAGAGAAACATCAAGTTTAGTGCCAGAGAGCGAAATTGAGAAGGAAGAAGCCAATATCGAGGCTACGTCTATCCAACAAATCACCATGGATGCTGAGGCAGAGGAGGGGCTACAGGTCACCGAAGAAATTCAGGCTCGAGAGGAAGAGGTAGAGGAGGAAGAAGAAGAGATTACAGAAGAAGAGCGAGTGACCCAGCAGCTGAAAGAGACAGACGAGCCTTTGACAACTGTTGAAGAAGAAGAGGAGGAGGAGGAGGAAGAAGAGGAGGGGGAAGAGGAGACACAATGTTTGAGCCAGAAGAACAACTCAGACCACCAGTACTTCAGTGGAGACTTTGGCAAAATCCAGACCAAAGACACTGGGGAGACAGAGAAGGACAGTGAAGATGATGATGATGATGAGGAAGAGGATGAGGAGATCCAATCCCAGGTAGAGCCTTCCTCCCTAATTGCCCCTGTCCCCACTGCTTCAGATCAGGAATTAGATATGATGACACACAGCGACATCAATCTAAACCACCCTCTTGGAGAAGATGAGGAGGAGGAGGATGAAGAAGAAAGAGATGATGCTTCAGATAAAGACTCACCCACTGTAGTCATCGAGCTGGGTTCAGAGGGAGAGGAAGAGGGACTAGAGGAAGAAGAAGATGACGGAGAAGAAGAGGAGGCTGATGAAGCGGATGATGACGAGTTGGACAGCATGTCACAGAGATCAGATGTCACAGATGACTCAGAGACGTACGACATGACACGGGGGAACTTGGGACTTCTGGAACAGGCCATTGCACTGAAAGCCAAACAAACTGGCCGCAGTTCTGAAGAGAGCTGCTCTCCTGAGCAGCAGCACTACCACAGCTCAGAGGAGAGGATGAATAAGACCATGGACATCACAGCTCGCAGAGCATTCTATGGCAAAGGTGACAGGAAATTGCTGCCTACCTCTTATGACCCCAATTAAATTTAGATAAAATTATCATGCAGGTACAGTGTGTGGGAGTTTAATTTGCTTTTGCCTCCTCACTCTTGGGCACAGAAGGTTCTAGATCGGAGAAGAAGGAAGTAAAGTGCCCTACTCCAGGATGTGATGGGACAGGTCATGTGACTGGATTATACCCACACCACCGCAGCCTTTCTGGGTGCCCACACAAGGACAGAATCCCTCCAGAGAGTAAGCATTGTGTTGCACTATTATTATAATATGTGATACACACACACACACACATAATATATATTAATACAAATTTAAAACACATTTACATTTATATACATTTATTTGTAAAAATTGTATAAACATGATAAAATGTGTACATATTTTATATACATTTTTAATATATGTATATTACCGACTTTAAAAAAAGTATTTTGCTGCATTTATTTGATTAAATATACAGTAAAAACACATTTAATCACAATTTAAAATAAATGTTTTCTATTTTATATATATATAATATAATTTATTCCTGTGATGGCAAAGCTGAATTTTCAGCAGTCTTTAGTGTCACATGATCCTTCAAAAATCATGCCAACATGCTGATCTGGTGCTTAAGAAACATTTTTTATATATATATATGTATATATATTTTATCAATGTTAAAGAGAGCTTGTGCTACTTAATATTTTTGTGTAAACCATGATTTTTTTTTCAAGATTCTTTGAATAATAGAAAGAACATTTATTTAAAAAGTTTATATATATATATATATATATATATATATTATAAATATGTCTTTACTGTCACTTTTGGTCATTTTAATGCATCATTGCTGAATATAAGTATTAATTTCTTTAAAAAAAATAACATTTGAACGGTAGTAAGCTAATGTGTTTTTTCGGCACTAGTCTTGGCAATGCACGAGAACGTACTTATTTTTCGGCACTAGTCTTGGCAATGCACGAGAACGTACTTAAGTGTCCAACACCTGGATGCACTGGACAGGGACATGTGAACAGCAACCGCAACACACATCGCAGGTACTGCTCCATAACTATTGTAAACTTTCCAGGCTTCAATTTCTGTTCACATCAGGTTTCCCTAAAACCATGTGTTTTCTTACTTTGTACACTTTTAGTCTCTCTGGCTGTCCTGTTGCTGCTGCAGGGAAACAGAAAAGCAATGAAAAGCAGTCACAGCCGCAGACTTCTGTCAGTGATCCTGCCAGTGGAGGCTCAAACTCTGACAGAGTTCTCAGGTGAGGTCCTCTCAAGTCCTCTTCTCAACATCCCAGCTAGATCTTTAACAGGCAAAAGAACCTGATAGGGAAACATTGTGACTAAACACTCTTTCCTCTACAGGCCGATGTGTTTTGTGAAACAGCTAGACATCCCTCAGTACGGTAGCTACAGGCCCAATGCCATGCCAGCCACTCCTCGTGCCAACCTGGCTAAGGAGCTGGAGAAGTATTCTAAGGTGTCTTTCGACTATGCAACCTTTGATGTACAGGTGTTCGGCAAGCGCTTGCTTGCACCCAAGATGCCCACCAGCGAAACCTCACCTAAAGCCTTCAAATGTAAGCACCCCCTAATTCCCTTTAAAATAACAGATACAAATACAACAGATATTACTAGATAATGAATTATTGATAGCATACTGAAACATATATTATTATTATTATTATTACTATTATAATGAACAGCCAAACCATTCCCCAAAGCCTTGTCCCCCAGCCACAGCCTGTCAGGAGGCTACACCAAAAGCAGCTCCTCTTCCACCTCAAGTGGGTATGATTATACCCATGATGCCGAAGCCGCACACATGGCTGCCACTGCCATTCTCAACCTGTCCACCCGCTGCTGGGAGAGGCCTGAAAACCTCAGCACCACACAGCCAGATCAGGCCAGCAAAGTGAGTTCCTCTCTGTCTATATCTGGAAAGTGGAGTTCCATAACATCCACGTTATATATACGCTAGATTCTAATTAATGTCTTCTACAATCTAGGACATGGACATTGAGGTGGATGAGAATGGCACACTGGACCTCAGCATGAAGAAACCTAAGAGGGAAGGAGTCAGGTCACCAGACCCATCTTCATCCTCGTCATCATCTTCTCAACACCATGGCATCACCTCACCCCACTCCAGCCACACTAACAAACAAGAGGAGTGGGAGGGGCCTCTGGACTACACCAAGTCAAACCAACAGAAAGAGGAGGAGCCAGAGGAGGTATCAATCCACTGTAAAAAAAAAAGTCTGTAGTTTTTACAAAATAATTTTGGCAGCTGTGGTTGCCAGAATACTTTTGTAAAAAATACAGAAAAAAAATTACTGTAAACACAATTACGGCCAAAAACTGTAAATTTTACAGTACACTGTAAAAAAAAAGTCTGTAGTTTTTACAAAATAATTTTGGCAGCTGTGGTTGCCAGAATACTTTTGTAAAAAATACAGAAAAACTGTAAACACAATTACGGCCAAAAACTGTAAATTTTACAGTACACTGTAAAAAAAAAAGTCTGTAGTTTTTACAAAATAATTTTGGCAGCTGTGGTTGCCAGAATACTTTTGTAAAAAATACAGAAAAAACTGTAAACACAATTACGGCCAAAAACTGTAAATTTTACAGTATAAAACTGTTATTTACAAACAAGAAAATTTGAATGTAAACCAGTAAATTCAACAACGCACACTGCTATTAAAATCTGTTTTGTACCTTTAACATACTGACAACCACCATAATAATGCAGGTGGTAAAAGAGAAAGCCACATGAAGAATCGAAGTTCATCACAAGTAGCTTCGCCACAAGCAGAAGTTTATATTAATATTTAGAAGGTGCACAAAGTCATTCATGCAAACACAAAACACCATCATGGTGACACACGATACTTAAACAATTCAATAAACTTTCATTAAACAGCAGAAGATGTAACATAAAGCCCAAATGTACAACTGATAACAAAACACTATTAAAAAACATGATTATTTAAACAAAATACTTTTCAAATGTGGAGCGTCACACAGGGAATTCTGGGAATATCAGTTTACAGTTTTTGACTGTAAATTATACATTGATTTGTTCTTTTTTTATTTCTAAAAAAAAAACTGTAAAATTAACAGCATTTTACTGTAAAATTACATGAAATGTCTGGTTAGATCTTTTACAGTTTTTTCCCTGTATATAGTACAGGAACTTACTGTTAACCTATTAACACTTTTTTTTTTTGTAGCGTTTTTACAAAATTGTACAGTTAAAATGACACTTATTTTTTACAGTGTACAATATGCTACAAACACATAGCCTAAATTATAAAACACAATATTCTTATAATTGTAGCCATATTTTTATATATATAGATGGGCAACCTCTCAGGTTCACAATTATTTTTATTTTTTTTGTGGAAAAAAATGTATTACCTCAATTTGCATTGTTTCATCAATCATGCTAAAATTAGTCTACAGCATAAACTTGTAAAGTGACATACATACTTTATTTGTATTTTTAAAAACAACAGACTAAAACTTTAGTTTTTACAATATTTGCATGTCAAATTAACAAAATTGTTTTGTTATGAGTATTACAGTATTTCTCTGTTTTTGATACCAATAATTTGTAATTTTAACAAATAATTTTGATTACAATCACATATTGTTATTGTAAATATAACAAAATATTATGTTTAATAGTTTACAAAATTCCACTGTGAATTAAACAAAAAAATATGTTTTGGGGTTTACAATACTTTTCTGTATGGATTATAAATAAAAACCCTCAAAATATCAATTAAACTTTCAAAAATGTATATCAATCTGAGATATATTAATATAGTCTCACTTCATGGTTAAATCATGGTTAATGAATAAAAACCTTCATTCTATGAATTAAACTGTCACAGTTTTGCACCTGTTTGACTGTTGTTTGTCTGTTGTGTCCAGGTTGAATACACCACACACTCATACGCTTCCTCTGATGGAGACGATGATGATGCCACTCAGGAGAGCATGGAGGACAGAAAGTACCCTGGTGATGTCACAACCTCCAGCTTCAAAGTCAAATTCCAGCCCAAGGACAGCAAGAAAGAGGTCTTGCTGTAAGTGTCTGCTGCAACAACAGCCTTATTTAAACACAAAACACATCTGCTAAGCCAATAAAAGAAGTCTGTAATTTTAGTGTCTTGCAAAGGTTAATAAATTACCTGAATGATTCCACAGGGATTTAATACTCTCTTTACCTCCCTCCAGATGTCCCACCCCAGGTTGTGATGGCAGTGGACATATAACTGGGAACTATGCATCACACCGCAGGTATGCCAGAAGCTGACACAGTATTTCAGCTCTGAACACAAGCCCTACTTGTGTTTTCTTTTTTTTCTTTATCTGTTTTCCTCTCTGTTGAACCCTAACAGCTTCAGCTCTCTATAACATAAACCTGTATATTGACTGCAGACAAATGCTGTATGTCTCTTTAATGCATTTGGGTAACTCATTTACTCATGTCTCTTTGTATGTATATATTTGCTAAAATACATACATAGAAATGACGAATCAGTGACATACTACAAAATATATATCTCTTCCATCTTCAATGAAATCTTCCTCCCTCTATTCTTTCTTCCTGGTGTGTTTCTACTGTTCTTCAGTCTCTCTGGTTGTCCCCTTGCTGATAAAAGTCTTCGGACCCTCATGGCTGCCCACACTGCTGAACTCAAGTATGTCTGTGCTCTATTTTTTCCTCTAATGAATCCTTTACCGATTACTGCTTCTACTTGACTCTATATAATACTGCTGTTACAGCAAAACACTGTTTACTGTCCCTTTTGCTGGCTATTCTTATATTCTTGAACCACTAATCACTTTATATTTTCAGTGGCCAAAAATATAAATTTCTT
This sequence comes from Cyprinus carpio, assembly GCF_018340385.1. Taxonomy (NCBI): domain Eukaryota; kingdom Metazoa; phylum Chordata; class Actinopteri; order Cypriniformes; family Cyprinidae; genus Cyprinus; species Cyprinus carpio. The sequence goes on along the minus strand of NC_056619.1, from coordinate 18,535,407 downwards.
GGACTGTATCCTAGAGATGCATCAAACCAGCTGAGACACATTAAGCATCCAGGCTGAAGCCCAAATGTTTATTTAGATTTCCAGTATGATTTTATGTGGGATACTTGAAATGTATCTTTCTAAAGCAATGCTATGTTCACACTAACCTGTCTTTCTCTTTGTGACCTCCAGATGCCCTACCCCAGGTTGTGATGGATCAGGACACATCACTGGAAACTATGCTTCCCATAGAAGGTATGTTAATTAAAAGATATTACATTTACTGTACCTACTTTCAAGATGCACTTTTTGGATTCAGGGTCAAGCTTTGCAACAAGTCAAAATTAGATGGCGGATGTAAAAAAAATAATAACATTCACATTTTCTCTATTGCAGTCTGTCTGGGTGTCCACGTGCCAAGAAGGGAGGAATCAAAACCACCCCGACTAAGGATGACAAGGAAGATTCTGAGCTCCTAAGGTATGTTTTTTTAATTTTTAATTTTTATTTTTAAAAAACAATCTCAACATTTAATGTACGAAAATTGTTGCGCACAGCCTGTATATTTAGAGAATGCCTAACCTGACTGCCAGTTCGTCACTTACCTCTCTATAGGTGCCCGGTGCCAGGTTGTGACAGTCTGGGGCATATCAGTGGGAAATATGCCACCCACCGCAGTGCCTATGGGTGCCCGCTGGCAGCACGCCGGCAGAAGGAGGGCATGTTAAATGGCACACCATTCTCCTGGAAGGCCTTCAAGGCTGAGGGCCCGACCTGCCCTACGCCAGGATGTGATGGATCAGGACATGCCAATGGCAGCTTTCTCACTCATCGCAGGTACAGACGGGACATAGTAAAATTTACAGATAAATATTAGTATTATGGTATTAAATAGTCCTGATAAATGGCAAGCTGTGAGTGAATTAAAATTGCTATATATGCTAGATATATAATAAAACTAATTGTCTTGAAAATGCCATATGTAAGTAATATGTTTTGAAATATTAGAAATGGCTTTCTGGGGTTACCGAAGGATGGTGTAATAAAAACAACAAATCTAAGACAATACATCTCTTAATCATAATGTTTCTACAGTCTATCAGGTTGCCCTAGAGCTTCAGCTAACAAGAAGAGAGCCAGGTTCCCAGGAGATGATTACATCAGCAAGAAATTCAGGGCAAGTGATGGTAAGAGCAAATATAATTTGCTTCTCTTCTTTTATCCCCATTATGTTCATTTTGTGCTCTTCATTAACATATGCATTGTTTTTCTATCCCCTCAGTTCTTGACAATGATGAAGACATAAAACAGCTGAACAAAGAGATCAGTGAACTGAATGAGTCGAACTCTGAGATGGAAGCAGACATGGCCAACCTCCATACACAGGTCTGCTTTTATTAAATGCATATTTGTAAATGCATATATACACTACTATTCAAAAGTTTGAGGTTTGTAAATTTAAAAAAAAAAATGTTTTTGAAAGAAGTAACCAAAGCTACATTTATTTGATCAAAAATACAAAAAAACAGTAACATTGTGAAATATTATTTCAATTTAAAACATCATCACTGAAAATCCCGTAATTGAAAAAATAATTTTTGTGACTTCTTTCCATAAGAAATATAATGATAATGATATGTACAGTACCTTAAACACAATATTACAAATGACAGTATTTTATCATCACAAAGATAGAATACACAGTTTGACCTCACAGCTGCTGTTTATTCATGCAATTCTATCCCTCAATAGATCTCATCCATGGAGAAGAACCTCAAGAGCATGGAGGAAGAGAATAAACTCATAGAGGAGAAGAATGAGGCTCTGTTCATGGAACTGTCAGGCCTGAGCAAGGCTCTTATCCGCAGCCTTGCCAACATCCGTCTACCACAGATGGTCAGTCCGCTTGCTGTCTACCTTTGACTACGCCCAGCAAGCATTGTACATTATACTTTTATGTAGCTTGCTTTTAACAAACTGTAATCTGTTGTTTACCACAGCAAGAGCCAATTACTGAGCAGAATTTTGACGCCTGCGTGGACACCCTGACCCACATGTTCACCGATAAGGAGTGCTATCAGAACCCAGAGAACCGAGCCCTACTCGAGTCGATCAACCAGGCCGTCAAAGGCATTGAGGTGTGAGCAGAGGAGCAGCAGCTGCAAGACACTGTGGGTTAAATAACCAGACTAACAACATAAAAATACTGTTTAAGGACATTCAGGTTTTGTATGTGGCACCCTCCGAAAATGTGGAACGTCACGAGACCCGTGGAAGTCAGAGAAAAGGACCAAATTCCAATTCCAAACTATGCTGCTTAGCAATTTTGATCCTTTGCCTCTTAAACCAAGCTGGCTTTTCTTGTTTTGGGGTATCTTTTGGAGCAAACCATTTGTTACTGTTTTCTAGAGCAACTCTCACCGACACTGATCTGCCTTTTTACTTCCCTCAGTGCATGGAGGTTGCCGTGAACAATAAGTTGTGAGACTGTCGTGTGTCTGTGGAGGAGAGTCTATGTGTGTATGTGTAACAGAGTGTTTTATGTGTAACGTCCGAAGATGAATTCACAATTAATGACCTCCCTTGACAAAATATGATTAGTATGCAGCACTGCTACATTTGAACCCTGTATGATAATGTTGTCTCATAATTGGTGTAAATGTTCTCCTGTTCCATTCAGTAATATTTATTGTATTTGAGAACATAGATATTGCACTTCCATGGATAGTTTGTAGTTCCATCGTCATGTTATTATTGTAATAATTATTATTATTATTGTGGCTATTTAAATTGTGTCCTTGAAATGTAAGTTTAATTTATTATTTATTCATGTTAAGGGTTACTTTATTTATTTATTAATCAGTGTGTATTTATGGACTTAATTTATTTCACAAAGCAAAATTCTATACACAGCTTTTAAACAGTTATGAAGAGGAGAGACGTTGCCTTCTGCGTTGTGAGAAAGGCAATATTTTAAGAATATCGACAGCAAATTGTTTTTATAAACCTTCCTATTTATTTATCTTTTTTAAGTGCAAATATTTTCTACCTAACAATTTTTATATTGTTTTTTAATATTCTTCTTTATTTAATGAGTTCTGTTTTCCATAAAAGTATTTTGACACCCTCCAGAGTGAAGTGGGTTGAACATATATGATGTATTTATTATTATTTATTTAGTATTTAAGAACAAATTGAATGGAGATCTTGTTGCATATTTATTTTGTAAATGTCTCTGTGTTAGTGGTTGCTGCATATGGATATTCTTTGCCCATGTTGTTGATAAAATAAATGGGAATTCTATCACCTACAACAGAGAGCATTTAATGCTGGTGGCTTCTATTGAGTTATTATGACTGCATATTTACAAGCTTGTATTTGCCCTTGTTCCAACAATGATATTTTGTGAGACATTGGTCAGTCCCAATAATTTTGGATTCTCTGACATTTATTAGAGCAAAGATAAAATACGAACCAAACACACTCTCAGTAGGATACTTGGCTGACATCTGCTGGATACAAAATTATTCAGTCACGATTTCTGTTCAGCTGATAAAGTCTTAAAGCAACATTTTGAAAGTGTGCATATAGTGATTCTTTCCTTCATATTTGATTTGAAATGGTCAAGGAGACCAGCTAGTTGTCACGTCTTTTAAAAGTTACAGATTTATTTTACTGTCTACATGTCACTGAAAAACCATTAATAGGCTATTGATATATGACTCCTCTGTGACAACTTATCCCATATGGTGTGACATCATGCCCTGCTACAGGTCAACACTCTTTTCTTTTGTGCAATAAAGGTGGAAAAGTTCAATCTAGGCCCTATATATCTAAAATATATATGTGCTCATACAATAATTAAACAGAAATGACCACCTTGAGAATTATTCACCAATAAAAATGTGTTGACTGCTTCCGTTTTCCCCCTATCCTTATCGACGCCAGAAGGCTGCTGTTTATGAGTATGTCATAAAAATAATGTAGTGCAGGACCCATGTGCTCCATGGCCCATATTTTGTGTTTGTGTGCGTGACGTCACAGAATCAGCTGGCCAATGTTTACATCCAGCGCTGCTCGCCGTGAACGTTTATGGGAAGAAACCAAGAGATAGAAACAACAGGAGACAGTTAACCGAATGGACAGCTAACGGACCTTAATAAGGGTGTTTTAGGGTGTCAGACGATTCAGCTCTGTCGACTGTGAAGTCATCGTTGGGGTGTTTCCCGTGACGAGTACCCAAAACACCTCCATCCCGATTTTTCCCGTCTTCGTCTTTATTTGCGTCTACTTTTTGCAGGTAAGCGCATTATATGAGTCGTGCTCGCTGTTATCTAGTATAATTCTGGCGTGATAACAGAATGATAAACTCTTGGTTAGTGCATTTTCACTGAGCCTAATGAACGGCAGGTCTTGATGATTAAAAATACAGGGCTGGTGTATGTTATTTCATATTTAACTGTATTTGAGTAACTACCCGGATGTTCAACAAAACACTGCACAATATGCGTTTGTTAGCGAATGGCGCAGCTGCATTTGAGCGCGCGGTGATTGGTGGGAGTCTTCCTCACATCTGCAGTTTCTACACAGCGTCTCTGGGGAAGCTTTAACTTTCCAGCAGCGCAGCCCAGCGCCACCACCCGTTAACTGGACAAAAATGCTGTTTTATTAGGCCCAAGACATGTGCAGTAGCCCCAAAATTATTTGGACACTTAAAGACATATGTATGTCATTGCATTAGATAGGAAAAAAGTAAATACAGTGGCATTTAAAGAGATACATCACTAAAACACTTCTTAAGCAAAATGTTCCTCAAAAAGAAGTCTTATGGACTTGTGAACGGAGTTTTCAGATTGATTAGAAAATGTATTTGGACAAATTTTGCTTGACAGTAGTTAAATGCCCAGATGTATAAGCAGACATGCAATCCATCATCTTTTAGAGAAGTGGTTCTCAACAAGTGGGCCACAATCTAAAGTGTTGTGTGGGACAGCAATGCGTTATATGCATTTTATACAAAAACATAAAATTCCACTAATATGATTGTGCATAGTTAGGATAGCAAAATAAACAGGCTTACCACAATTTGTCAACCCTAGTTTGATTTGTATGTTTAATTACTGGCTGCCAAGAGCAAGGAACCACCAAAATTCAAGTGAAATTTAACCAAACTTAAGAAAACATTTGGCGGCAGTAGGTAGTATATTTTAAAAAATAAATGAATACTTTTATTAAGATGCATTAAATTGATCATAAGTAACAGGAAAAAAAAACATATCACAAAGGATTTCTATTTGACATAAATGCTATTATTTAGAAATTTCTATTCATCAAAAAACTAAATAAAAACAAAAATTATAAAATAAATAAAAAATAAATAGAAGTTGTTTTCAACATTGATAATAATGAATGTTAAAAGTTATCTTAAATTGTAAAAAAAAATTACATTGTGATAATATTTCATTACTGTTTTACTGTATTTTTTAATCAAAAAAATGTATCCTTGGTGAGCATAAAAGACTTCTTAGAAAATTAAAAATTATTACTGACCACACTTTTGAATAGGAGCATAAAAAAAATTAAGAAAATAAATTTGTGAATTTTCCTATTCAGCCTATGTCAAGTTAATAATTTAGCACATTATTTGGTCTATTCATTTCATGGTAATATTAATAAATTTCAGTTTTATATGTTACTCAGTCCTGGTACTATGTTGGGGTGCCACTTTTCTGAAGCAAAATCAGTTCAGATCCAGTTATAACAAGAAAGTAATGAAAGTGTTTCTTTATGAGTTGAGCTTTTATAAAGGCCCAAATCAACATGAAGTATGTTTCCAGTTTTTCACCTTTCTTTACATGCATTCTTATGTTTTTTTATTTTCTTCTCTTCTGTTTTGCACCCAAAAAAAGAGCTAAAATGGGAGGTGCAGTCAGCGCTGGGGAGGACAATGACGAGTTAATTGACAACCTGAAGGAGGCCCAGTACATTCGCTCAGATCTGGTTGAACATGCCTTCAGGGCCATTGATCGTGCTGACTACTATCTGGAAGAATTCCGTGACAGTGCCTACAAGGATCTGGCCTGGAGACACGGCAACATCCACCTCTCTGCACCCTGTATCTACTCTGAGGTGATGGAGGCTCTAGACCTGCAGCCTGGCTTGTCCTTTCTTAACCTGGGCAGTGGCACAGGATACCTCAGTACCATGGTGGGACTTATACCATTCTCATTGATAGAGAATATGAAGGCTTTCATTTTGCTCTGCCATCATTTACTCCCCCTATGTCGTTATTGAATTTCATTGTGTTTTTTTCATACAATTGAAATAAATTATAACCAAACCAAACAATTTAAAAAAATTCCATTCTCATTGAATTTCATTGTGTTTTTTTCATACAATGGAAATAATTGAGAACCAAACCTATTTGGTTACCATCATTCTTCAAAATATCTTCTTTTGTGTTCAAGAAAATATGCCATAATGTGCTCACTGAATTTTTCTGTCATATTTCCAGGACCATTTGGTGTGAATCATGGTGTGGAATTACATGAAGATGTTATGGAATATGCTTATCAGAAGCTGGACTTCTTCATCAAGACAAATGATAGTTTTGACAGGTGTAGTAACTTTTGGGTGTTTGCTTTTATATTAAAGGGTTACTCCACCCCAAAATGAAAATTTTGTCATTAATCACTTACCCCCATGTCGTTCCAAACCCGTAAAAGCTCTGTTCGTCTTCGCAAAACAATTTAAGATATTTTGGATGAAAACCTGGAGGCTTGAGACTGTCCCATAGACTGCCAAGTAAATAACAGTGACAAGGTCCATAAAAGGTATGAAAAGTCGTCTTCAGAATACTCCATTTGCCATCAGACATGCAATCTGGGTTATATGAAGCGACGGGAACTCTTTTTGTAAGCAAAGAAAACAAAAATAACGACTTTATTCAATAATTCCTTTGTCAGCGGTCTCCTATGTGTCTTTCCATATCACTGTATGCTGTGTATGCTCTTCTGTGTCATCCGCGCCAAAAGGATGCGCTGTTTCAATGTGTATTTAGCTTTGATTTGAAATAAAATTGTGCATCCTTGTGTTCCCGTCTCTTCATATAATCCAAAATATCTTAAATTGTGTTCCGAAGACGAACAGAGCTTTTACGGGTTTGGAACGACATGGGGGTAAGTGATTAATGACAAAATTTTAAAATCAGAACAGATTATACCAAAAATATAAACTCATTCCCTTGTTCAAAGTGTAGTGTGCAAAATGAAGTGACTGACACTGTCAATATATTTGGTCTAGGTTTGAGTTCTGTGAGCCTTCCTTTGTGGTGGGCAACTGTCTGGAGATTGTCCTGGAAAGCAGGCAGTATGACAGGGTTTACTGTGGTGCAGGGGTCCAGAGAGAACATGAAGACTACATGAAGAAGCTGCTGAAGATCGGGGGCATCTTAGTACTGCCTCTGGAAGAAAAGGTGAATAATCGAAAGGCAAAGCAACTTTACAGTACATCTGGTTTCAGGTAATCCAGGAGAGATAGTGTGTGAAATGTATGTGTGTCTATGCATTTCTAATTTGTTCTAGCTCACCAAAATTACTCGGACAGGATATAACACATGGGAGACGAGAAAGATAATTGCTGTGTCCTTCGCACCACTTGTGCTCCCTAAACACAGAGAAAATGGCAAACCTAGAGCAGTCTCTCTACGTAAGTCACATGCTGTATTTTAAATTGTTTTATTAAATTAGATTATTGTGGCCTTTTCTTTATTTTGGTATGTTAAATTAGAAAAATACAAAATAGAAGCAATTTCACTTCTATTAGACATTTGAACACCACTACGGTTCAAAAGTTTTTAAAAAAAAATGTATTTAGCAAGGATAAGAAGTGTCAATAAAAACTTGCATTGTTACAATTTTTTTTACATTGTTATAATTCATATATGTTAGAATGCTGAAAATATTCATATGGTTTCAACTGTTTTCAACATGATTTATTACTCTTGTCACTGAAAACTGGAGTCATAAAAGAAAAAAAAACAGAAAATAAATCAAAATAATGAATTACATTTTAAAATATTTTAAAATGGAAAACAGCTATTTTGAATTGTAATACTATTTTACAATATTACTGTTTTTACAGCATTTTGAATCAAATAAATGCAGCCTCTGTGAGAAAAAAAAATGTAGAAATAATGATAAAAAAAATACTAGATAAAAAATGATAAAAAAAAATCTTACCAACCCAACTTCTGAACTGTAGTGTATACTGAATATAATGATAATAGGATTGGTGTATATACATACATGCAGTCAAAACCCCCCCATGTTTCATGCTGTCCAGCTGCCATGTTCGAGGTGCGGAGTCTTCAGGATCTGGCCCGCATCTCCATCCGTCACATTCTAAAGAAATCTGGTTCTGGATCCTTGCCGCTTCCACGGAGAAATGGATTGAAGCGAAGAAATCACCTTAAACTTAGACGAGAGCATCGTGACACCCCTCTTCTGACCAATAGTTATCTGTTCATGAGTCGCTTGATTCCCGGACCCATGGACAACAACAACAACCAGTCATCCACAGACAATGAGGATGAAGATGAAGACTGCAGAAGGGTTTGTGAACAACTAGAAGAGAATGAGAGAAGGAATGAGGGCAGTGTTTTGGTGATAGAGACTCCAGTTAACCTCTTAAGAGAGAGGATCCTTAGCCTGCCTTTGCCAGAGCCTCTCAAGATGTATCTTCTTTACTACAGAGAGAAGTAGACTTCTCCTTCCAGTGAATAGTCTATTCTAAACTACTCACATCTACCTAGCACTGTCACATCAAGAATTCACTTTTTGCATTATCCCGATAACCTTTCTCATAGAATTTTACCTCTCTTTGTTCTGCCATGTCAGATGGCAGACATACTTAATTTTATTTATCTATAAAGGAGAATTCTCATTTGGTTTAATGCTGGATCTGGATTAATGGTCTAGAATGCTAACCATTAATCATGAAATCAAGAAAAAGTGAAAACTGATTTATTAATCTGTGTTATTTGTGCATTGACATTTTAAAATTGACATTAGTGGCTAACAGTTTACTAAATCATAAATGCAGTGTATTCCCACCTGTTTTGTGAGTTATGTGACATCTAGTTTCAGTTCAGATTTACCATGAAAAGTGAAAATCAAAATATTCTTCTGGTGTATGGATTTGTAAAACAATGTCTAATTGTGTGCTGAATACACTTATATTGTGTGAAAATATAATGGCACATTTAAAAATGTGATCGTCCAACATAATCAGATTATCTGAGGTGTTTTGCCAAATTGAAATAGTCATGGGTTTGTACTGTGTTCACGGCCTTTGCTATATAGAAGTATAAAAGGTATAGTCTATAGTTGTGTAACAAGTTATAAAATGGTGCTCTGAATTGTGGTTATGCTCTGATGTGCACTTTGTCCAGTGATGTAGAATGCACTAATTGAAAGAAAAAAAAAATTGTTTTTTGAATTATACATTTATATAATCTATATCATGACCAAAATCCTTCACCTTTAAAATGAGATTCTTTTCATTATGCAAATGAAAGTGTGCATGTGGCATACAATTAACAATGAGGTGCCAAATGTAGCAAAGGCTAGAGGGTCCAAATTGACTTGTAAATCAATTTACAGTTTTTGGAGAACACAAACCAAAGCATCATGTATTTTTAAAACAAACTCAGACCGTTGTCTCTGCAACCATTTAATGTAAAATTAAATAAATTCTAAACACTGATAAACATTGGGCTCACATGTGAGACAGATTAAATGATTAAATGCATAATTTAGATTTCTGAAAGTGCGGACCATACTGTATGCATTATTATTATTATGAGGGCTGAAGACAATAAGTAGTCCCTAAATGGGTGACATTAAAAGAAATATCAGCACATGCTGTGGAAACAAATACAATGATACCAATGTATCACTGTGATGATACAATGATACCTTTTTTCCCCAAACACAACTTTGGCCCACTTTACCCTCAGTTAAAAAAAACAAATAGAGAAAATACGCTCACTTTCAGCTTTATTAGATTTGAATACTGTGCTTAACCGCCAAGTACAGACTGGACTTCGCTTTGGATAAGAAAATAAAAATGGAAACAAAAAGAAGAGAGAAAGCACTTATAAAATAACAAAAATGTGTTTTCTTATTTAATAATTAAAAAAATAATCTTTGCAAGACATTACACACAAAATTCTCCTAAAGCTCTCTTCACTGAGAGGAATTCAAGAGAAGAAAGCAAACAGGAACGCCACCATTTTCACACTGAACTGATGACTGGTGTCAAGAAGATGAGGTAAATGTTTTGTTGGGGGAAAAAAAGGCACAATTTACAATCAACCGTGCCATGTAAATCCATGTAATAATACCAATAATAATAACAACATCATTATTATTGTAATCATAGTAAGATTAATAATAATAATAATAATAATAATAATAATAATAATAACACCATAACAGCAATAGAAAAAATATGCAACAAAAATACAGACTGAATTTTTATCTTACAAGTAATCTTCCAGCCCTATTGTATTGCCTGGCCCATCAAAAAAAAAAAAAAAAAAAGGAAAAGAGGAAAAAGAAAACAGTCCCATTTGAACAATGCAGTGTCCTGCCTTATTCTTTGCTCAAAAGAGTCCAAGACTTCCAGTGGTATCCAACCACAGGCAAAGGGCTAGAATTGTCTGGAGTGGTCAAAGCATTTGCTCTGACCAACCGGCTCAGTTTGGAGGAGCTGCAACAAACTATCTGACAACCAGACATGACACACACAGTTTTGATGGGCCAATGCAATCGTCATGGCAGAAAGCGCCACAGCCCTGGCACATGATCATAGCCTTAAGTCGGCAGGAACACTTGAGAGCCACTTCTTCTGCAGCACTCTCCGCGAATGCCTGAATGCTAAGTGTAGCATTCTGGCCTCCACTGTTGCTGACACTCACACGTGGCCTTAGCTGCAGCACACCATCGGCTAAACTGCGGGAGAACCCGTTACCGTCCACCACGGACACATTAGCTGTATAACTGAAGCTGGATGAGGACCCACCGTTGCCCCCACTCTGCTGTAGTTTTGGTAGCTTGCCATATAGCTGGTAAGGGAGACTAGAGGCCAATGAGGAAGGGGAGGAGGAGACAGGAGAAGCCGAGGTGTCTGCTTGGCGGGCATATGGATTTTTGACTTGTTCCTTCTTGGCCATTCTAACAAGAGACATTTCCATATTTAGCAGTCCTTCCATAGCTCCACCACCTCCATGAAAATTGTCCAGAGGCTCCTTTTTGGTTATTACAACAGAAGTATTGCCACTGTTTGGAGCAGGCAAGTTTTTGGTCAGAGCTTGTTGGCACGAAGGGCGTGAGGAGACTTCATTCTTTACTGTAGCTACAGGAGACAGCTGTTGCTGATACTTTTGATGCTGAGGTGGTTGGGGTTTGCTCGGGCGCCAGTTAATCTTAACAGTAGGTACAACCTCCGATGGACAAAAGTCGCCATGTGGAGGTGAGGGAGCATCAGGTGTGGTTCTGCACACAGACTGGGAGAGATTGTTAGGATGCTGTTGAAAGCCAGCTGGCCTCTCTGGAGTTTCACCCCTTGGAGGAAGAGGTCCAGGGTGCTCTTTAATGACAGCTGATTCATAAACTGGAGCATTCTGAGAGTTCACATCCATTGAGATTCTAGCAGAGGAGTTTGAAGGGAGGGATGTTATGACAGGTACTGCTCCGGGGGGCACTGCACCTCCGGGTTGTTGAGAAGTGAACTGAACATTTGCGGATCTTGGGCTAGCTTCCTCAAACAAGCATGCCATTCGAGATGGAGTAGAACCCGGTGGTGAAGAACCAAAGTTCCGACCAGGTCCAGGAGACACTCGGGTGGATGGGACTTTGTGCTGGAAGTCAGATCCACCAGTTTCTATAGGTCCTCCTGACTCAGACGGGCCTCTAAAACGTGGTCCCAGATTTCTTGGAGGTTGGCGACTGGTTGAGTTACTGGCAGGGTTACCTGGAAATCGATTAATTTCCAGCTTGCTGACTAAGTGAGGCTGGGGTAAGACCTTCTCCAAGGGTAGGCTGCCCTGAAGAAGTTGGGTTACAAGAGGGTTGTTGGCCTCTACAGAGGAAACTGGTCGAGATGAACCTTGGACTCTTCTGGCAACGGGAGGAACTGCAGAATTCTTTAAAGCAAAATCTTCTCCAGGCGCTCTGCCGAGAGGTTTGGTGTCATCATCTGTTGAGACAAACAACTTCAGTCCATTGCCATTATCATTCAGTCGTAGATTTCTACTTTGGTCCCTCTCTGCCTGTGTCTGGTAAGCTTGCACTTGGGCTTGTGATGGTGCAGTGGCAATCTGGTCCTGAGCATGGTTTATAGCATGGCTATGAATTTGATGCTGCTTGTGGGGATGAATGATGGGCTGGTTTGGCACACCATTAGGGAAGCGAGGCTGAATGACAGTTTGAGTATGGTTGGGGTTAGATATATGGGCTTGTATGACTGGTTGCTGGTGCTGAGGAGGATTCAACACTGAAGTGAGTCGACTTGAGGTCTGAATGACAGGTTGATTCTGCGACTTTGTATTCTGAGCTTGCATGCCGTTACTATTCATCTGGGTTTCATGCCAGTCCAGTGTTTCATCCTCTTGAGTTTCATTTTCAAAGTCAGATGCTGTCTCCGTAGAATCACTGTGTGCTCCAGTGTCTTCCTCGCCAGCATTACTTGGTAGACAAGGCAGAGAGGCTGATTCATATTTGCCATCAGCATCACTTCCTCCATTCCTATGCAAATGTAGCATCTCCTCTCTCATGGAATGCTCTTCACTACTTTCTACCCATCCATTTCGGGCTGTAACAAGTGTCTCTTTGGGCATTTTCAAGTCTGAGCCATGCTGGATAACTCCAGTTGTCCCTGGTTGATGTTCACCACCATTCTTTTCACTTTCCCAGGATTGAGAAGAAGCTGCCAAGGTCCTGATGACATCCACACCCTGGGCACCAAATCTTGGCAGCGAGTCTGGTATAGAGGTGGGCATTAAAGAAATGGCATCATTAGATGCTGAGGTGCAAACAGGTGTAGTTGTTCTGCTCTCACTGGACTCTGCCTCCTCACCTCTCCCCTCTTGGTGACTGCAAAAAGACTCTGGTTCACTTGGCGTAGGCACTGGGGTGTCTAAGGTCTGCTCTGAGGCTTTATCACTTGGGCAGGCAGTCACCTCTTCCACTCCACAAATCTCCTCCACCTGATCCTGGGAAGCAGGGCTGTCAGTTGCAGGTGACGATAGCGTGAGTGTTTTCGGAGACTCTGATGGTGGTAGAGATGGGTTTGAAGACACAGAAGAAGGAGATGGTTCGGTAGGTGGGGTGGAGGTTTGAGGCCTGTCTGTTGAGTCTACACTGGACAGCTGTAGTTGTGCTCCAGACGAATAAGAGCTTGCAGGCGATTCCTGCTCCTCCAAATCAACTCTTTCTCCTCGTCTTCCTCCTCCTCCAGGTTCAACGGGACCTGGGTGCTCTCTCGAACGCCTCCCGCTGGAGCGATCCGGTATCCCAGTACCACCCCCCGGGCCGCTCCCCCCAGGCCCTCCCCCATCCCCAGAGGCTGCAACAGCAGCAGCGGCTTCCCGCTGGGCACGGGCTTGCTGTGCACGGGCCTTGATGTCCGCCAGGGTGCGCGCCCCTGTCCCAGAGCGCCGCGACCCTTCACTGGGGGAGACGATGCGGGGACAGATTTGGTACGTTGGCGGCCCCTTGACCCAGGGCGGTTTGATCCGGGAGAGCTGTATCTAGTGAAATGGGCAGAAGAGAAACACTCATATGAGTTGTGATTTACATAAATACTGTTTTTAACTACAACGAGGTGTACAAGAAACTAATCTGGAAAAAATAACGTGTCCAACATACCCGGATTGGCGGGACCTTGGGCTCCTCTGTTGTAGGTTGTGGCTTTTCTGAGTGCACACAGTCAACTGTGTTACGAAAGGACTGACGCTCATCCAGCCGCGCCCTTTTCTCGGGAAAGCTGGTGAAGGCCTGGGACTCGTCTGGCCTTCTCTTCTGCTCCTTGAGCTGAATTGCTGGACTTGATGTGGCAGGACTGGCAGCGGGGCTGCTCTCTCGGCTGCTTGTGCCAGTGCCTGCTGTACCAGTGGTAATGACTGAAGCCACATCATCCAGCGGGTCGGTAGCAACAGCAGCCATGGAGGAGGAAGAGGAAGAAGAGGAATCTGAGCTTGCAGCAAAAGTCTGTCTTTCTGAGGCAGAGGAGGGAGAAGAAGAGGGCGATGATGATGATGATGATGATGATGTTGAAGAGGAGGATGAGGAAGGAGAGGAAGTGGATGCAACAGCTGGTTCAGGAACTTCAGGCAACAGGTGTGTGGAGGCTGCTGGTTCATCGCAGGTTGAGCTTGTAGAAGCTGGAGGAGGTGTGGGTACAGGAGCAGGAGAGGGGACTGCCTCTGCAGGAAGGTTTTCTTCTGGAGCTTCCAGTCCGAGGTCTGTTTGAAGGACCACCTCTCCCTGAACTGCTGTCGCTTCTGGGACTGGTGATGCAACTGATGGTTCAACATCTGGAGTTGCAGTGCTTTCTGTTGTCTCTGCTGGAGGTACAGCTACTGTTGTAGTTTTGCAAAGTGTTCGCCGAGCTCTGCGTCTGAGGTCAGCCCGTGAACGCCGCCGGATACGGCCTTCCCTCCGTCTTCTTCCAACACTTCGCCTCTTGGGTGTAGCCACTGTAGCAGAATCAGACTCAAGAACTGCACTGGCAACATCTCCAGTATCACTCATTGTGAGCTTTAATGCCTCTTCTCTCGTCAACCCAGACCTGAAGAAATAAATGGGGAAAAAAATATTTTAAATCAACATAATAATTCTAGGAATTAAGCGGTTTAAAAATATTTTAAAAAGGCTATCGAACCTTTGGCCATGGTACTCCTCAAAAAATTTCTCCTTCCATGCTTCTACTTTTTTCTCCTTTTCCATCTCTTGCCTGAAGCGAACCTGCATCTCATGCGTGAACTCACCTTCAAGAGAGTAAAAATATTCCCATTTTATCCACCATTATAGTAAACTATCTAGAGTCACCTGTCTTGGTCAGTTTCTGTCACTTCTTTACATATATTACAGAAAAATACTAAGAGATTTACCCTCAGCTAGACGCTCTTTCCAGCTCTGGGATGCATGAGTGAAGAATTCATTATTGAGGGCCGAGCTGCTTAGCCGAGCAAGGCCATCAGGGCCAACCTACACATTAAAATAAATTTTACAATTTGGTGAGAAAAAAAAGAAAAGAAAAAAAGTACAAATAAATACAAATATAGCTGTAACAAGTGAAAATTAAAAAGCCTTTAAGAAACATACCTGTCTGTCCACCTCTGGTAAAAGCTGGAGTAGTTGCTGCTGGGAGTGAGGAGGAAAAGCAGCAAAGGTGCGTGTGTTGATGAGAGCACGAATGTTGGTGTTGACTAGGATGGAGCCTGGAGTCTCAAAATCCACCTCCACTCCGCCTCGATTCCTTTTCATGGGACCTGCAAAATAAAGTCTTACATTGAGCATACAAAAGATCATTGCTTAATGAAACCTTGCACGGCAGGGAGATATTTATGTAATATATTTAGAGCAGACTCTGGTCTACATTTACAAAACTGTGAGTGTATGATAATGTAAATTCAAAGCGCCAGTAAATCTAAATAATCAGAGGGTGTTATGGCAGAACTAATAAAGCAATAATAATAGTTTAATTCCACCTGAGCTATTGATCAATCCACACAGCTTTTATATTATTTATCAACTGAACATTACATCAGCCAGTGCTGCCATTAATAAACCAAAGCATAATGCACACTACAAAACATATCTTCAATGAAAATAGACATGTAGACATGACAGTCTCTCACTAAGCTGGTCTTAGCTAGATCTGACAGAATAAAACAAAGTACACTGACACTGGAAAAGGTGTTTGAGGTGTAACAGGTCAAAACACATGTTTACACACTTTGAGACACTGGCATGACAAGATACACATAGCAACCTATGTCCTTCATTTAATAGGATCAAGGCAAAAAAAAATAAAAATACACATACACCCTTTTTTGCATGCAACCATCCACTGCAAATAATAAATGATAAAACTAAAACTAACTGAATAATTGGTTATTTGTTTATTTTCCCCACTCCAGCCAAATGCCTAAATTTCTGGTTGGAAATAATGAAGACTGGGACAAAGTTTGTCATTAGATTGGCTCAAACTTGTTAGCTATTCACCCCCTCTGTGTAATACCTGGAAAGGAGTTATTGAATTACTGATGTTCTATGGAAAGTGGTAAGCAAGGGGCTAAGGGGTAGTAATTAATACATGGGGGTCCTTGGTTTTCATCCTCTGTACCTGAACGAAGACCACGTATGCTCTTGAAGTGCTGGGTGCGTTTCCAGCCCAGCTCGGAGCGGGTACGGAGAGTGGGGCCTGGACCCCCCCTAGAGCCTTCCCTGCGCCTCCCCGCTGCTCCTGAGGGTAAAGGTGGGGGGAGGATGGAGGCTGGTGAGACTCTCTGAGAACGAGTGAGTGTGGGTAGGGCAGCTGAGGCATTAAGGCTAGTGGCACTAAAGAGGCCAAAGTGACAGGCAAAGATTTGGCATGTGCGTGAAACACGAAAAGTCAAAGGGACGGATATCCCAAAGCACAGAGACAAAGAGGAAGAGGGGTGAATGGATATCTCTAAGGCACAAATGCAAAGCAGATATCCAAGGGGAACAGAGCATGGCTGACAGGACAAACCAGAAACACTGCTTTTACACTGAGGGGTATTGATGTTCAAGTGACAAACACGTCAGTGGCTTCTAGAAAAGATGCTGCTTTTAGTGCAAAGTTAACCAAGAAATAGAGGAGGCGGCTGTCAACAGGAGGGAACTGTGGGAAAACTGCCCTTGAGGAGACTGCACTATAAATGATTAGAGTGTGTCAGTGCATAAAATTACAAACACTGTCAGGCCACTCAGATATAGAGCATCCACAGTCAGAGGGAGCAGGTATACAAAACCACTGCAGAGATGGGGGAAAACAGAAAGAAGGGGGAGGAAAAAAAGTGAACAAGAAAAAGAGCTATTGTAACCTGATGGGACGTGTTCACCGTTGACCTTGAGAGGGGTGAGCACTACACGGGGCATCATCACAGCTTTCTTCCTCTGTCTCCCCTAAGAGAGATGGGAAAAATAATCATGAGCACATACACCCAGGTCCTCCACAGACATGGAAAATAGCAGCATGCTTGGAGGAGAATTGAAATGGCTGAGTGGCTGGCAGGGGATTGTGAGACTGACAAGAACTTTACTAATAAAATATTAAGATTAATGCAAGTACGAAGAATATAAAAGTGTGAGACTGACAAGAAGTACAAGCGTCTAAGTTCAACAATAAGAAAAGAAGAGAGGAGCTGAGTGGCTGGCAGGGGATTGTGAGACTGACAAGAAGTACAAGCGTCTAAGTTCAACAATAAGCAAATGAGAGGGGAAAAGCATGAAGGCACCCTTAAGTTTCAAAATCTGCTGATTGATGCCAGAGTTTCTTGTGGATTCAGTGCTTAAATCACAAAATATTTTACTGCATTTACTGTAAATGATCAACCAAGCAAATGATCTGTTTAGAACCTGATGATTTATTCAAATCAAGAAATCCCGGCCTGTAATTGAAACGACAGTGCAAAAAGCAAAAGGTCTTAGTCATGACTAATGTTGTCAGCGTTATCTGTGGGGTTTTCTTGATTTGACTCATAACGTCAACTTTCAGCACTTCACTAATGACTCATTTTCACATAGTGACGTCATGCATTCATCTGCCTTCTGGCATAACTGGTGATCTGAGGAGGAGTTGAGTGCTGTGCATAAGAATGATGGTGAGATGGAAATCCATTCTTGGAGGGTCCTGCATGTAAAAAGTAGTTATGAAGGTGATGGTTCAGTGCAAAGGTGAAGTTAGGCACTGCTGGTACCTGTGAGGAGCGACTGAGTCTTGTCTGTGGTTCTGTGGAGCAAGAGGCACTGGAGGATGTCTCATCCACAGAAGCTGGAACAAAGAGGAAACAAGCAGAACATCCATCAACAATATTACTGCAGCAAATCACATTTTAATCCTGTTCTTGTGTTAATTTGATACACCGAGAGAAAAGGAGAAAAAAATATACTGAGAAATTATAATTTTGGTAAAATAGTGTTTCTCATTTCAGATGCTCATTAAAAAGATCAGATTAAATATACACCTTTACAACTATCTACAGCACATTACAATGTAAATACCGTAAGTAAACATCTTCATAATTCAATAGTGTAGGTGCAGTGAATTATTGTAATTTCTCACGTGTTATTTACTGACACATGGGCCTAGGTGAACATTTATGTTTTCTTTGTTATGTATTGTAGGTTGATGGTTTGGTATCGGGAGTAGAGAGTACGGCAACCTTCTGTTTGCCGTGTGTTGCGTTTACATTGCATTTGTCCTAAATATGCTTCACCACAATAAAATGAACATATATACATATATATATATACATACATATATATATATATATATATACATACATAAAAAAAATAACACACACACACATACATACATATATACATATACTATATATATATATATATATATATATATACACACACACATACATATATTATATATATATATATATATATAAAAACACAAAAAAATATAAAAACTCAAGGACACACAAATACAAATATATATATACACACACACACACACACACATACATATATATATATATATATATATATATATATATATATATATATATATATATATATATATATATATATATATATATATATATATATATAAACGTGTTTTTTCATGACAAATAAACATGTTTTATATATATATATATATATATATATACATATAGGGATGAGTGCTTGTAAATGAGTTCCCCCACTATCTAGCCTCTCGGTAGCTACTGGTTGTTGCTAATGATAAGCAATCACTTGTCATAAACATGCGATATTCATTGATTATAAACTGCTCTGAACCCGTAAGCCAATAAAACATGCAAAGATCAAATTTATTTACTAAAATCCCAGTCTTTTTAAAGTATAGTCATCATATTAGGCTGTATTGCAATTCATGTCTATCTGTACTCAAATGTAAGACTTTATCAAAAAGATCATTAAAACTTACACCATTCAAGATATATGATTTTTGATCAAACTAATTTTAAAACATTTTAAGAACTTGCAGGAACCCGATAGAATAGCAGCTATTTCCTGACTGATCAGATTCTGAAAAGACAAAATATTTATCATTGTATACTTTTATCCCCCACATACCATTTATAATTATTTAAAGAAGGTAGTATGTAATTTATACTTTGCAATAGGTGGTAAAGGTGCATGTATTCCATTCCATAAACTTTCTAAACCAGAGGAAAAAAGATAAATACTGGGTTCCAGCACCCAATTCAGTGGTTGAAAAACACATGCAAGTACTGAATACTTGTAATTGCCTTATAATGCTTATGACATCTAGTAATCTTTTGCATTTTTTAGTTATGGTGAATATTATATATATATATATATATATATATATATATATTTTTTTTTTTTTTTTAAAGATACTGCTGATGTCTAGAAACATCAGTCTTTGAAATACCATCCTTCCACATCTATCAAGAACAAAATGAATCAGATTTTCACACAAATTCAGAAAATAGAGCAAATGTGAAATTCATTGTCATTTCCAGGTATAATCTTGCACGTATTCTCCTTCACGCAACACACAAATACATGTTCTAAACCACTCTCATCTAGGTCACTGCGGGATGTGTCATGTGCTGCAGTATCCATGGCAACACACACATCCAAAGCAAAAAAGAAATCAATGTCTCTCAGGCACAACATGCTTCTTAAGCTCAGGGTATTTAAATGTTCATCACCATTTGGAATCAAAGCTTTTCTTAAAATGAAAATATGGGGCCTCTACTTTTCAGTTCTTTTATACGCTTCTTTAATTTATAAGCCTGTTCCACTTACTGGAAAAAAGGCTGAATGAATCAATTCTGGGGGGAAAAAAAAAAAAAAATGAAAAGAATGAATAGTCCACACACCATCATTTTCACCACTAGCAGCAGCCGTCTCTGTGGAGTCACAACTCTCCTGCTCTGCTCCTTCAACTGTTGATGTGGTGGATGCTGTTGGAGTGCCAGTCCCATCTCCAGACTCATTTGCAGTCGGGCTCTTTGTCCACTGAAGTGCATTTTTCTGTAGGCATCAGTGGGTACATGCAGACACAGGATATGTAGCTCTTTCTTTGCGGGTTTTGGCATCATAATCCAGTTGCAAAACCAGAGTGAAATGTGTAAAGCACTGAAAGGAAGCTAGAGGGATTTATAGACTCTCTACCTTTAGGGTAAACAAACTCATCCTTCCAGGAAGCTTGAAGAAAATACTGTTCTTCACTCTGTCTCCTCTGACCTGAGAGTGAAGCATGGTGACCAGGCAGGCTAGTGGAGCTGTGCCACTAATGAAAGATGGAAAGTAGGGAAGAAATGTCTAAGTGCTGCTCAAGAAAGTAAGATTAAACATAAAAATACAATAGATAATTAAATTCATCTTACCTTCTATTTTGGGGTGAAAAGGGTTTGAGAAAAAGAGAGAGAGAGAAACACAAAATAAAATTTTACTCAAACCCAGTAAAGACGCAGCAAAAATTTACTCAAACAAACAAATCTCAAGCATAAAAAAAATTATTCTCAAAAACAGTACATAAATATTCATGAATAGTTTATACTAGACCTCATTTCTTTGAGCCCCTTTGTTTGGATGACATGCAGAATCTGTTTGGGTGTCATTGGGGCATCAGAAAAGTTCTCCAGAACCTGCAAGAGGTCAAACAAATCACATCAAATCAAATCAACAACTATACAATTTAGTGTACATTTAACTCACTCATTCATATTACGGATAGGAACAGTTAGGGATAGGTTGGTGGGTTGCATGAACAATCAGTTGTTTAAAAAAGCAATTGTAATGACAAGAGAGACTCAAAAACAGTTGCATGTCCAACTGTATCTATATGAACATAGCTGTGGCATTTAAAGAGAATGAAAAAAAAGGACAGTCTGTGAGGGTTTTACTGTGAAAACCACTTAACAGTTAAAGCACAGAACACTCTCAGCTTGCCAATTACAGTGCCACAGCAACTCATACTTATTTTAAGACCATGTCAGTTTTTACAGAAACACTCAGCTTTCTTCTGTTATGTCCATATTACACAGGTTCTGCACAACATACAAAGCATAACATCGACCTGCAGCTGTCACACACAGCTGAGTAGTTCCAGGCATAAATGACAGGCTTTTAGCCTGAATGACTAGCAAAAAAATAGGAAAGGAATTGTGGAATGGAAGACGGATAACAATACCAAACATTTCTCTCTCCATTTATAAAGAGCAAATTATTTCCTCCTAGTCCTGGTGCACAAGAGCATGTAACCTTCTGCCTGTATGGTGGTTAAAACGGGAAGCACTGCTCCCGCTGTGCTGTGCTCTACTAAGTCTAGAACCAAGGACACTGGAAAAGGAAATGGAACAGCACAAGATACAAAAGAAAGGTGCACTAAATTATAAAATACAAGGTTCACTTCCTGCAAGGAAGCAGGCACGAAAAACGTCAAGCTATGAGAACTACTAGGCCAATGACAAGAAAAACTTTCCAGTTATTTATAATAACAAAATTTGAAGTGTACAAAATGTGATTGAAAGGAGAGGCACATTTAAGCATTGCTTCTGGAGAGTCATGCATTGTGCCAGCCTGGTCTTTATTCCTCTCACTCCAGCCATTTTATGGTATCATAGGGAATAAAAAAAAATGGAGTGATATTATACACCATCATAATTCAGAGAACAGAAAACATAGCTAATGTTTCTGCTCTTAAATATATGTGGTTCGGTATTCTTAAAGCCATGATAAAACTGAAGTAGCATCTTCATTGCTTCCATATTTGGGGCGTACATCTGAGTGAAACAGATTATCCAAAGAGAAAAAAAATAATAAAGGTCGGGACTTTACTTGTTGATTGGATGCAGGTAGATCTGAATGCGAAGTTGCAGTTTAAGAAAGGAGTGAGGTGTATGCAGATGAAATAACAGAAAAAGTCATTATTTTAATATTATTATTTTATTATTAAACATGCATTTAGAAAAGAGAATTTCAATTTCATTCCAACTTTGAAATAATGTATTAAAGGGATATAAAAGGGACCCAAAAATTATTTTAATATTATTATTTTATTATTATTATTTTAAATAACCCGATTAACCAAAAAGTTATTGAACTATTTTAAATAATGCGGGTAACCAAACAGTTGTTGATCCCGATTGACTTCAATAGTATGGAAAATATACATCCAAAGTTTTGTTCAGGAGAAGAAATTCATACAGGTTTGGAACAGCTTAAGGGTGAGTAAATGACCATTTTCATTTTTGGGCAAATTATTTCTTTAAGTAGTAGGCAAACATTTTCTGAGAACTATCTAAGACTAACAATATTAGGTAAAAAATAACCTGAACCAAGTGTAAAATAATCTTTTTAAAGACCTTACATAGAACAATTCGTCACTATATGGATTTCAGGAATAAATATCCAACAGACTGGGCAAGGGGTTAAATTTACAAACAAAACTCCTGCTGGATGAAAAGGCTCTGATCCTCATTTAGCCTAAGTCTGTGACATTTTCCTTGTTCCCACAAACATCCAAACCATTTGTAGAAGACCCAATATTAAAACCACAAAAAACAAACCACAGCTTCACCCACATCCAGAATCAGGACTAATGAAACCAAATTTTCTCTCACAAAAATAGGTTCTGTTTTTTTTAAACACACCAAGAATGGCTATATACACTGTTACAATCACCTTAAGCAAGGAACTGTCGAGAAGGACCAGAAAGGCTAAAATAGGTGGCCTGCTTTACATTTCCTATTGCTTCCAAGAGTATCGCCAAGATGATCTGATATACAATGGCCTTGAGCCCAAGCATCTGGCTGCATCTTACTCCCAAAGCTGCCATTTCACACCGCTGCTTTTGTTTTAAAGTCATTATATAATTCTGCAATGCTCTTTTAAGCTCCAAGATCATTCACACAACTGAATCATCTAAAATATCGGATCATCCTTTAATTAATGAAATTCTACTTTCACATTTAAAGTATTCAGTCTATTTGGTTGTGAGTGTTCCCTTTTGCCTGCATCTCCCCGAGAGCCTGTCCTAATACTACAGAAGAGGAGCCAGACCACAGACAATACATTAAATATACATTCATATGAGATCAGAAGTGGCTTTACAGACCTGGCATCACATTTTTTATGAATTATAGCTTCTAAACTGTGACATACATAACACAGCATTGTAGTAAATGATACAAGTTGTTGTTTCTCTAGCACATGAGATCCCCACCCAAAACGGCACCCTTTGAGTTTCAAGATGTACTTTTACCAGCTAGCACGGTCTGTGGCTCATCCAACCTTTCTTGCTCTTAATCTCAAACTAGCCACAAGTTAAATTGCAGAAATGACTAAAATCAAAGACAGTCTGGGCTGTTTGGGCGGATCAAATTCAAGAGCGAGAACTGCCAAGATCACCTAGAAAAGCAGACAAAGACCTGACAGACATAAATGACTATAACCACCTAAGATTTTTCATAGACAAAGCAAAAACAGGTTGATGAATTCAACTGCACAGGCTCATTTTGTCTGAGACACTGTATTTAACATAAGGTCTGGTACATTCTCACATTTATCAGGTCTGTTTCTACTAAAGCTTTTTATAACATCACTAAGATTAAAGTCTAGAGGTCAGACACATGAAGAGGCTAGTTTTTGTGTGAAACAATACTTACCGTGACACATTTTCCATTTAATCTACACTAAATGTAACAAAGAAACTAGGATTATGCAGATAATCTAAGAAAAGCATCTTCCAAAGAATATAAACCACAGGATGTAGAATTTACAGTTAATATGCCACAATATATGCATGACAGACCAATTTTACACACCCTTGGACCACCACAGTGGAGAATAAAGGAGAAACCCTACCATCACAATAGCAAACCTGTTTAGTCTTAACATATTATTTGCCACAATGCATGTTTTGATCCGGAGGTGTAGCATTAAAATGCTTATTGACCCTAATAGTCATTTTATTTATTTAGTATCCAAAACTGCATAAGATGATCAATGGCATACGAGCTGGATAGAAACATACAAATATGGCCTGCTACATTTTAACACAGTCACTGCTTAAAACAAACAAGTAGTACAAAGCAGCATTTAAGACACAGATTTGGTATATAAAAGTCTTTAATGACAGACAAGGATCCCACAATGGGTATTTTCAGCATTTTACTCAGCTCGCTAAAAGGAGCCCTGCAAACAAAGGGTCAAACAGAAAGAGCAGCTAATTCGCTAGGCTACCAGCAAGGGCTCTTTCATTCAAATGGGACACACACACTAGAAATGTGACGCTTATGTTGACAGGGTAGGTACAGGACCGTGGATTAAGAGCCACGTAAACACAAATGTAAAAGCCGGGTTATGAAACATCACATACTGCCTTCAGATACACAAAACAGCAGCGGTGGCGGCGCCTGCATGTGTCCAACCCGACAACAGCTCGAGCCCACCGCGACACAGCTTTGTTCGCGGCTCCCGTACAACACCCCTAACCACACGCACAGGGATTAAACCGCTACAGTTGACTTAAAACGATTAATATATTACCATACGAGCTGCCTCGGCCCACGTGCGCTCCTTCTTTCTCTTCTGTTTGTCCTTCATTTCCTCAGCGTTGTCGCGCGGGTGCGGATTCCTGCAGCGGATATGAAACGTGTTCGTGATACACGGCAAGCCCGCTAGCGTGCTAGGCTAGTTGCAACACCAAACGGGTCTTTGATACCCTTTCGCTCCAAGTACTTGCGTAGTCGCTCTGTTCAAGCACGCACGCGTTTCCGTATAACGGCTTGCCAAAAAAAGCTGTCGGTTGTTGCAGCAGCGGCGTTCCAGATAGTTTTTGTAACGTCTCGCTGGTTAAACGGAGGTAAACAGAGACAGGGAGAAGAACAGGCAAGCCCCAGCAGCCTTTGGCATACTGCAGGAAATCCTTGGTGAATGCAAGACGAGGAGAACACAACAATGAGGTCAAAGGTCAAACACACTGCAGGAATGCAACACAAAAACAATTCTCCCCATCCCCCACTTTTTCAGTCGCTCCTACAGCCGCGGCTCATCTGACGCATCTGACGGGATGAGGCCACGCCCATTGTTGTGTGCGGCGAGATCAAACGTGATTCATGTCAGCACGACACATATATAAAATACTAGAATTATTGTTTTTTTGTGCTTTGTAAAGTTTCTCTGGTGATTTTTACTACACAAAAAAATCGCACACTTATCAAAGCATTATTTAAGCAAAAGAAATCACTGCAAATAAATAGTTCTACATGCAAATTAAAATACAATACGTCATGGTTCCGTGGAATCACTACGGATTCCACGGAATCATTATATAGATAAGTGATATTAACCAGTTTTAACAATAGTAGAATAAGCGTTGTAGTTAAATAGCAGCTGTACTGTCATGTTTTACATGCTTCCTTTTAAGGAGTTTTCACATAGATTCATCCTTTGGGTGGGACTTTAAAACCGTGTATCTCTTAACCTGTCATGTAAAATGTTCACATAAAGTCAAATCTTTTATTTATAATTGTCATAGCATAAATAGATATATTACCAGAAGAATTAAATGGGTAAAGAAATCTTGCTTAAATGAGTTACCAAACAAAGTCCCTCAAAAGGACTTTTATGGATTTCTAGTGTTTGACTGAGGTGCACCTTCATATACGACCTTAGGACTTTTATTTTGAAAAGTTCGGAGGCGAATCACCGGAAAACGTAACTGAAATCAATAGAACACAGTTCGTTTTAAGGATTGTTTTTTTGTGAATAAGAAAATGTTATCTCGGAGTTATCTAAGTTTTATTGATTGTGATATAATGAATATATCAAACAATACAGCAAAGATCATGTTCATGTTATAGGTTTTAATAATTTTGAGACACTGCGGGGCTTTTGATAAGCGCCATCTTTGTTCGGGGCAAAGATGCCGAAAAGTTGTTCTGCATATAATTGCACAAATAGGTACAATAACAAAAATCCCGAAATCACGTTCCACAGGTAGGTAATGATGGACAGCTTACTTTCAAGATGATTAAACACAACCTAAATACATTTCGTAAGACATTTCATCTTTATTCCTTGCCAGGTTTCCTTTCAGTAAACCATCGGTTCTGAAACAATGGTTAGAGAACATTGGACGTGATGACTTTCAGCCAAGGAAGCACATGGTTATCTGTTCACTTCATTTCACCCCTGATTGTTTCAGTGGTTTGGGGAACCGTAAAAATCTATTGTGGAACGCAGTGCCAACTCTCTTTACAGTCCCATCTCAGGATACAAAGGTAAATAAGGTCACAATATACATACATTTTAATACAAAATGTGTTTTTCATCTTAGTCTCGTTGTCATCTTTGTGCCGTCAGCAAAATAATTGTAGGAAGAGGCTGAAGAGAGCTTTAAAATCTGCTGCTGATAAATGGGATGACACAGCACCTGACAGGACACCTCCTTTCACTGAGGATACCAAAACTGAGCAGATGCATGAGGATGCTCAGCACTCTCACAGCAATGAAGAGGCTTACTGTCAAACCACAAAGGTGAATCTTTTATCTTACAGCCTACTCTTATATTCCTGTGTCTATATAATAATAGTTATGGATTAAATGCTTTTTTGTTTTTTATACAGGATTTAGCTGCCACAGACCACACCTATTCTCTTTTGGACCCATGCACGACTAAAGCCCGTTTGTTTAACGTTTTAGATGCTAACAGCTGGCTACAGAAAAGATTGCAGACCAAATGCAGATTGATAAAAAGAATGAAACTCAAACTGCAAGATGCTCAAAGAGAACTTCTGACTTTGCGTCGACAGCTCAGATATAGATATACGAATCGCCAAAGATATTCCGAGCTCTCAATGGGGAAGTTACTTCAAGACCTAGTCAAGCAATAATGAAGACCTCGGGTTGCACAAACATCTTTGAGCTTTAAAGAAGCCTGAACTTTTGGTCATGGAAAATGTGTTCAACAAATATATTTCATGAAAAGCAGCAAAAGTGACAAGTTTTTTCTTTAATTGGACAGATATGTCCAATTAAAACTTAAATTACTGTGCTTTTGACTTGTGTGAAAATTTTTAGGAGAACATTTCTAGAATAAATGGTAACATTTTACAGGAAGGTCCCTTTCATTAATCTTTGTCAGCATTAGTTGATAAAAATATAAAAGTTAATTGCTAGTAGCTCAGGTCCATCAAATATTACCAGATAAAACTTCTGATTTTAATAACGTATTAGTGAATGTTGAAATGAACATGAACTAGTTAACTGCTGTTAAACAGAACCTTATTGTAAAGTGTTATTGACTTAATTCAATCAAATGTCACCCTGCTGAAAACATTTGAGGAAACATTGTTGTAAGTTTGCTCTATTCTTTTTCTTTTTAAATAAAAATCATGTACACCATTCAAACACAATATACGTTTCCATTGTTCCTTGAAGATTTATTTAAAAAAAATGACAGTCTATACTTGCTGCAAGTGGTAGGCCATTAGTTAAAGTATAACAAACACCTTTGAACTCCAGCCAACAATTATAGATTGTCTTTTTTTAACATCATTCAAATGGCAAGTGTGCAGAATGGACACATTTCATATAATTATACTACTCAAAAATTAAACAGGAAAAGACATTCCATACAGCCAGTCTTTTAAATAAATGATTAGTCATTTATCAAGACAAATGAATTTTCTTGCATAAAGATCCCAAATACCAAAAAGGCAACAAAAATTTAAATAACCCAAAGACTGTAATGGGGGTTTAGATCTTCCCTGTATGAATTATGGCACTAAAATGCATGGATTAAGGGAGATACAAACAGAGAGGATGTTCCACTAATATCCCTTCATCCACTGCTATTCAAGTCTTTGGACACAAGGTGGGAGACTAGCCCTACATGAAATTTAGTGTACAGTTCACAATACCGGCATACTGTGTGCATTGGCCCCTTCAATTCCTATGACACTGCTGGCAGAAGTGAAGTACGAGAGGTGGGCCTCCAAATATTAGACTCGAGGGAAGGGATGAAAGAGAAAAATAATGCAAATGATTAAGCAGCCAGGGTTTCACTAAGAACATGTTTTGCCTCCTAAACACTTGCAGGATCATTTATTTGGAAGCTGGTGGTACAAAAAGTCAGATATAGAAAGAAGGCTGACAGCTGGGGTACACCAGCTCCCGCGGGATTCAGTGAGTCGGATCAAGCAGCAATGTTTCTGTGTGATGTAATGAGGGTAAAATAGCTCTCTCTGCTGAGTGCTGATTACTGATTACAGGCACCGTTGTGGCTCCATATTTGAGGAGGGCGGCCTTTGTTTAAAAATGGTTTTAAGGCCTACCAACACAAAAATATATTTGTTGTTTAAGCTTTTTTTCTGGGAAAAGACATACTTATTCATGGAAATCCAGTGAATTAAATGTTCCAATTAAATGTTCTAATTTGCAAACAGACATCATGTAACGTAATATTTAAAACAGCAACAAAATAAAGGATAAATAGGTATATGAAGACTTTTAAGGGCACAGAGTTTTTCCAGGGCACTACTCCAGAACATCTGTGTCTCATCAGTCTATACCAGTCCAAACTGTCCCTTTCAGCTGAAGAGATACACGTTCCTAACTGTCATTATCAATCCTGTGTGCTACAAGGGAGAGGAAAGACAAAAGAATATGAGATTTTAAATTACAATTGGGAATAGCATTCATCTTTACTGGTGGTAAACACAATTAAGCATTTGCCATCATAAAGTCAGGATATTACAAATTAAAATAAATGCTCTAAAACAACTGGTGATTGTTTTGTCTGGTTTGCGTACTCACATTGTTTTGGTATCCTGAGTGCTTCTGTGTCACCACACAGAACTTGGTGCATCACGCCTCTGAACTGATACAGCACCTTCAGACTCTTCTCCTCAGCTACACAGGGGTCGTAGAAGCCTGGTAACCCAGCCTGAGGACATGCATGCAAAAACAATCAATTAATACCCGCTACAGCATTTAACATTAGGGGTGAAACATTTCAGATTGCTCAAGGTATGTTTTTTGTATCTTTTTGTTTGTTAAACATTTCATGCAACAGTATTATAGTGCAACATTAGGACAGTTGAGGCTTTTTTTATACATTAAGCTATATTTCAAAACTACAAACTTTTTCTTTTTTTTAATTTCAACATTTATTGGAATATTAAGGAAACCTACACTATAATCTATAATGCTGAAAACAGTTCTTCAGGTTAATATATTTGTGGAAACTGATACTACTTTGATGATCAAAGCTCAAAAGAACAGCGTTTATATGAAATTGTAGTTTTTGTGACATAACTGTCTTTACTGCCAGGGCAGTCGTGGCCTAATGGATAGAGAGTTGGACGTGTAACCCGAAGGTCATGATGAGTCTCGGGTCTGGCAGGGATTGTAGGTGGGGGGAGTGAATATCCAGCGCTCTCTTCCACCCTCAATACCACGACTGATGTCAGACCCTTGAGCAACCCACCGAACCCCCAACTGCTCCCCAGGCTGCCCACTGCTACGGGCGTGTGCACTTGAATGGGTTAAATGCAGAGCACAAATTCCGAGTATGGGACACCATACTTGGCCACACGTCACTTCACTTTTTTTACTCATTTTTTATCCCTTATTTGTCTTCTGGACCAAAACCTATGACAAAGCAAGCATAACTGTGCTTTACCTTAGAGGCTTCTGTGAGAACGAGCTTGGAGTCCTTCACCAGGCACTGTAGAGGCACCGTCACATCAATGACCCTTGCCCTTTCGTGCTTCCGGCTGTTGTCTGTCACAAACTTGCCATACCAGGCATTGAGGATGATCAGACCTGGTACACAAGGAGTTTAAGTCACCAATCCTCACTTGGCAGAAAGTTCAAATCATAGTTTGATCACGTCCAATGCTATCGGGTGTTTTGCGGTCATACCCATTCTGGACTCTTCTGCTTCGATAATTCTACGCACAGACTCTTGCATCAGCAGAACCTAGAGAAAAGAGTGATGTCAAATAAGACTGCTTGTATATGCACATAGTGAAGGCACACATTTATCACCCTGACACAGCGACTGATGTGCAGACAGGAACGATAGCCTGATGCTAACTCACTGTTTCTCTAAACACATAGACCCTTCTGTGAAAGTTATGACCACTTTAAATGGTCATGCATTATAAATTCTTTGCAGTGTATTAAGACATTATGAACTCACAGCTGCTTCTGCCTCTTGCTTCTTTTTGGCAATGTCTGATGCCGAACTCTCCCGCTGCTTCTCAAGCTCCCTAAACAAAAGACCAAAGGTTCTATTTTAATTTACTGTTTTGCTCTTTTACTCAGTTTCACAACCACTTAGACGGATTTCAGTCTATTATTTTCCAGACTCACAGGGGATAAAGGTTGGAGAAGAGTGTTGAGAAGTGAACTGGCCAATAAAAGACAACAAAATGAAACATGTTAGTGTGACTCTGCACATTTAATCAGCTAAAAAGGCTTACTGTTCCTGCTGAGCACGAAGGTAAGGTCTGATAACTAGCCGCTGGATCGCCAAGTAGAACACCAGGGGTCCGACAGTGGCATAAAAAATGGCGCTTGGTAGAAGCTGGTCTGTTAAGTGAATAGGGAACAAGTATGTCTGGCTTGCTCGGTTCAACCTGGGATAGACAAAAATAACATGATTTCAGAGCTACTGAGAAACTGCTATTGGAATATAGCCTCAAAATGATCAAAAGCATTTTACTTGATCTTGAGAGAGACGCCTTGAGGTACTCCGACACTGACAGTTGCGCCCAGGATACTGTGTCGACTGATCTTAGTTTCAGCACCATATTCTACCACCGTACCGAAAAACCCTGACCTGCAACACAAGTGCTGTTATTTTACCAGGCTAGAAACAGAAAATGAGAATTATTAAGACAGCTGGTACTGATCAGCAACAAATAAACTGCAGGTCACATGAACACAGAATCTAGCGTATCAGACAGATGCTGCATTTATACTGCAGGGACAAATACACAGATTTTCTGTTTATTTACATGCAATAGACCAGCTAGGGAGTCCGAAGCAATACTGCAGAGTGTTTTCTATATAATATTTTAAAATCAAATGTGAAATAAGCAAACAAAAATACAGGGCTAACCTAATTCAATTACAAAACAGCTCAAACCAAAGTTTGCAGATGATTAAAATAGGCAGTACTAATATGATTAAAAGTGATTTTCAACATGTATATGGTTTTCAATATACAAGCATTAAGAGGTCAGACAGGGTACAGATCTGATTCAATCCAAACTAGATGCAAACCTTGTTTTTTAATTTTTTTACACGTGCAAATATTCAAGATAAACTCTGTGCCAGATAGGGTGCAACTATAAAGTACAACAATGATAAAGAATTTGATTAAGCAGAACTCTTCACAGCAAAAGTAATGAAATAATGTAAAAATAAAAATAAAATAAAAATACAACTTTATCAACAAATAATTATTTTAAAAAAAATTGTGCATAAGCAAATATAGGCTGAAAAATTCTACCGGTACCTTTTTTGGAACTACCTGTTTTAACTAACCAAATTCATGAACTATCTGTTTAAACTAACCATCTTCTTTTTGGTTAAAAGTCCAAATGTAGCTATATAAAAATACAACTACAATCTGCATCTATATGCAAAACACAAAAAGACAAAGGCAGCATCCACAGATACATACTTGACAGAGCCCTTGATCTTGGTCTGGTCATCATCCTGGAATTTGTGCTGGTAGCTCATCATGATAAATGTGTGTGGAATTCCCAACTATGGCAATAATAAAAAATCATGAACAGTGGTTGAGAAAAAAAAAAACTGGAATAAAGATCAGGTGGTCCTGTGCAAAACAAGCAACTGACTTGCACAGCGAAGGTGAAGTGGCTGCTTTTGGTGTCCCTGACGATGCTGGTGTTCATGGAAGACTGAGTTCCCCAGCGCCACTGTAAATAACCCATAGTGTTTTTGTCCAGGTGGCGTGCAAGCATAGTAGTGAGCCCCGGCCGTATGCCGCGGGATGAAAACTGCATGCCACAATGAGCCGTTGTGAAGCTAAAAAACACAAATATATCTTCAATATACAAAGGGACAATAGTTAAACTAAATTTCTCAAACACAAGATGTGCTATACTCACCAGCGTGAAGTTAAGTTACGGAAAATTTTTAACCCCAAGAGAGGGCCATGTGTGTCTCCTGCCCCAAACTCAACCTGTATTATACATGTATGAATCATGTTTGATTAGAAGCTCAGCAAAAATGATAATCTAGTCCATTATTATGTAATGCATTTACTGAAAGCACTTACTTCTCCCCAGCCCTTTGCCGAGGTGACTCGCCGCAAGGCCAAGTTTATGTTTCCTCCCCCATTTCCATTGTGTGTGGAGAGAGAGCCGGAAAGAATGGCTGTGTCTGAGGTTGTCAAAGGGGCCTATGAGAGCAGAGATGGACAGTATATAAGCCCCATGACTGTATTAAGATCAGGGCCAATGACATATAAGTGCACTTCCACAATAAATGAAAGTAAAAATCTTTTAAAAGAAAGGAAATATCTAGTTTAAATCACAAGTTTCTTAGAAAGTATTTTTTTAAATTTAGGTTTCATGTTTGAATTTAATGGATTAAATATAAATATATTTTTATAATTCTATATATTTAACACAGAAACATACATTTCTTTTTTCAAAGTGAAAAGTGTTTCAAACAAATACAGAGAATTGTATACATGAAATACCAAGTCACTGTAATGAATGCATTTTTAAATACATAAATACAACAGGACAAAAAAATGAGCATTGTGTCATTTAACCATACACAGAAAGCATATTTATATGTAAACACTTGCATTGTTCCCTATTATAACTTCATAACTGACTGGAGTTAATATGTTTTCTTAAGTTTTTTTTTTTTTTAAGAAGTCTCTCATGCTCACCAAGGCTGAATTTTTAAAAACAAAATACAGTGAAACCAGTAATACTGTGAAACATTATTAGTATTTATTTTATATATATATATATATATATATATATATATATATATATATATATATATATATATATATATATATATATATATATATATATATATATATATTTATTTATCTCTGTGATAATCTGTGAAATCTGAATTTTAAGCAGCCATTACTCCAGTGTCACAGGATCCTTCAGAAATCATTCTAATATACTGATTTATTGCTAAAAAGACTGATGCAGTATATAATCAACAGTTCTTATCACACCAGAAAACCGCTGCACTACTTAATATTTTTGTGGAAACATGATTAATTTTTTCAAGTATTTTTTAAAAAACAGAAAGCTCAAAAGTACAACATTTATTTGAAATAGAAATCTTTTGTAACATTACACAGCTTTATGGTTTTTAATTCCATGCATCCTTTCTGAATAATATATTTGTCTTTCAAAAGAAACACAAAAACCTTCCTGACCCAAACTTCTGAACAGTAATGTATCTATGAGAATATACATCAGAAAAAAGATGATGTAAGGGCTATACCTCTATTGACTGTGATATGTGCATCCTGTTGATCTCAATGTGCGGTAGGCCACCACCACCACCAGAGATCTCTTCATAATCCTCCTCATAGCGATCAAAGAGGTCTGTTGCATCAATACCCACGCTTATCGTCCCCTGAGTGAGACAGAGAACAATCAGCGAGACCTGTATTAATGATGACAGTGACTGCTGCTTTGAGGGCATTAGGTCAAACCTTAGGGTTGGTCCTTTGCTGTAGTCTTCTCTCCTCTCTCTCTCTTTGAAGTCGCTCATACTCTTCACGGATCTCTGCTGGTGTTCTTTTCCTCTCCACTACCTAGAAATCATTATTGTGGTGAGCAGAAAAAAGATGACACAAACGCCCACTGGGAAAGTGATTTGCTTGAAATGTTATGGAAGTATGAAACGAATGCTGAAGCATTTTTTAGTCTTATGAATAGCCGACTTACCTCCCATCCTTCCACATCCAGCCCTCTTTTCCCATATATGTCATAGATTGCTCTAGATTGTGGGTCACTTAGTACTGCAAAAGAACAAATCAAAATTATGAAATATTCATGACTTGGTATTAAAAACTTGTTTTACTACAGAGAAAGCGTCCGTTAAAGAGATAGTTCACCCAAAAATGAAAAGTTTGTCATCATTTACCTAATGATGTTCCAAACCTGTATGATTGTGGAACACTGAAGATGATATATTAAAGAATGTTGGTAACTAAACAGTTTCAGTTTTCATTGGAAACAATGGGAACTGGTTTGGTTAACATTTTTCATAATATGTCATAAAATGCATACAGGTTTGGAACAACATGAGAGTGATTAAATGATGACTATCCCTTTAAAAACAAAATGCTTCCTTGACAGTAAAAACAAAGACAACAATGCAACAAAAGTGGCTTTTTTGTCAAAGGCTTTAAAAGACTGAGCGTGCAAAAACAATATGAGCGTGCAATACCTTCATATGCCTGGTGAACCAAGTTAAAAAGCTGCTCTGCCTGACTTTTAAGCTCTGGATCTCTGTGCTTGTCTGGATGGTAGAGCATGCAAAGACGTCGATATGAAGCCTTGAGCTCATCCTGTGTGGCCTGAATATAAAGTTAAACAGAAATCATTCATCATAAACCTAAATTACTAAATTGCTCTTGGGAGGACATAACAGAAAAAGGTGCAAAATCAAGCCCAGAAGCTTCAAGAAATGTCCAAAAACAAGTTCCGAAGTTGAAATCAAGACAAATCAAAATCCTTTCAAGGCTTCTGTGAAAACTTTAAAGTGTCATAAATGTTGAACTTTTTGTTCTGTTCCACTAAATTAGATAAAATGAAAACGTCAAAGTCACAATTTGATTACGTTGTATGCCAAAAGATGGCTGTCTGTCAGTCAGTCCATAACATTCTGCATAACGTCTCCACAGAAGAAAGTTATACAGATTTGGAGCAACATGGGGTGAGTAAAGGGTAGAAGATTTTTCATTTTTAGGTAAATTATTCTTTCTAATAATCTTAACAGCTGACAAAGACAAAACAATGCCGTTTAATAGATGTGTTAAATATAGTTTCCAAAGTTTTGTTGATAGAAGTCAACACTTTGGAAGCAGTTTCACTTTTACAGTTGAGAAGCAACAAAAAGAATCACCTACATAGTGTTTTCACTCAGTGCTTCTCGTTTAAGGTTAAAGAGAACAGAAGGCATATATTATATGCATCCGATCTATTAATGACCATGCAGTCAAATTCCTGCTTGAAGACAATGATAAGTAAGGGTCACGGTGTGCTGAGTGAGCCACAGCTTAACGACATGCTGTTGGATCCTGTTTAAAAGCTCGATAACTGAAGCGCCTGCATTTACTGTTCACTTGCGGCTTTCTCTTCTTAAGCTTCTCTGCTAATAGCAATATGGCATACCTCCCTGCGGACGTTTAACAGAGAATAATAATCATCATTGTCGATTTCATCTTCTTCCAAGGCCGCCGCCATATTTACCACCTTTCAACCCCGCCCCAGCGCCAGATCAAACTACGCTGATTTTTGGTGTGTAGAGTCGCAGCGCAAGCAGGGCCTCAGCGCCACCCTCAGGATGGGAGGAAAGACTGGGCAAAAGGATACAAGGAAGCGTTCTTTGGGCCTGTCCCAAATAGATATGTATACGGACCCAATACCCACACTTGTGGTCCTTTCTGTATTTAGATCGCAAGTGTTGGTCGAACTTTGGGGACAAAAACATGTTGTAAAAAATGCACAGAGCCTTATTTTCGCATTTTGCACTTTACAATAAACTTCTAAATGTTTGTTCAGTAGTCCAGGCGACATAAAAATAGTTTGTTTCATGCTTTATAATTAGGAAAATCAACATACTCATCTATGTACCAATAAAATATGCAACATTTTATATTTTACAACCACATTATGTGCTATGTAATATATAGCCTATTAATATAAATAAATATACAATAAAAATAACTCACCGAAAACTAGAAATTTCTCCCCAAACATTACCAACTTTCAATTCAAGTTTATCAATGTTCAAGTGTGTTTTTATTAGTCTACTGATGGGATGTTAAAAGTATGTTCTAATTTAAATAATTTTACGTGATGCAAACGCAAAATATAGACTTTAAGGAGCGTCATTCAAAAGTGTCCACAAAGAATATGTAAAAAATAATAAATACATTCCAAGTGAAGACTTAAAATATGTTTCTAGCAGATTTTTATTCATTATAGACATTTTATTCATGCAACGTTCTAGTTTAATTGAATTTATTCAGTTAAAAAGTCAACCGGCGCCCCCTTTTGGCCTTAATTAACATTCAGTTAGTTAATGGGCTGTGGTTGACGTCAGATCCAAGCTGAGTTCCATTAGTGTTTGAAAAAAAAGCCAATGATAAATCAGTGTCATGTCAGTATGTGTGCAATCATTAAATAAGTCCACTTGGATTTTAATTACAGACGAAAAAAATCAACTTCGAAAAGTCATAAAATCGAGTAGAAATGATTGTGATAAGTTTAATGGATGGAAACAAAGATGTTGTTGTGACGTAATGGTATTTAATTAAGGAGCAGATAGCCTGTGAAGACCTCTGTGTGATGCCTTGTGTGATACTTGGCAAGAATAGATTGCAGATGTTCCATAAGGAATTGTGCTGTAGTATAATTTTCAGTCCCTTGGAGAATTGAAGTGCCTCAAGAGCTGTTCTAAACCAACATTTTTCAAGAGCTTTATGTATTATTATTAGCCTTCTGAACACGTTTCTAATCCTAAATTAAACCTTTGCTACATATACATTAAGCTTGATTTATTCAGTCATATGTTGTTTATAAGTCACAATGTTATGTTTATTCCATTACCAGATAGACTGGCCCGAATGTTTTCTCCACGGGTCATTTAGAATGTTTTATTCAACAATCCAAGATTTTTCTCTTCGAAAATGAACAGATAAGGATTGGGAGAGCACTCGTGTTATCAAGCAACTGCAAGCAATAAAGATGACGCTTTAATGATAACATTTCATGGAGGGTATTCGCTGCGGGCAGAGAGGCATTTAAGCCATTATCTATATGCTCAATGCAATTAACGAATGCTTAATCTAACGAATAATTAATCAGCTCGGTTATAATACGACATCAATATTCCTAAACGCAGTTTTGAGGTTTTCTAAGCAAGTCAGATGGGACCCACATCACAGCATTATGCATACACTATTGGAATCGGCTGTTAGAAACTATTTCTCTCGCAAGTTCAGCAGTGTAGGATACTTTTCGGATACTTTCAGTGAACCATAAGACATTTAGGAGGTCTGGGGTTCTACATTTTTCGTGAAAGCGCACTGTGACAGTAGACCGCTGCTCCCACCTGGAGCTGTCCGTTCAGCACCATGGCGCACGCTTCAGCGCATTCAGCCCAAACGTTGCTTCATCTTCAAGGTTATCCTATGGATTGCTATGTATCTATCTCTAATGGCATACATTGCTTAAAAAAAATAAAAGTCAGCTTTTGCGCTTCAACGCAGGTGGCTTTATATACAAATCAGTAATTTGTAAAAAAAAAAAATGTTTCCATAATTGTCATACAACATCCATTGAACTTGTCACAATGACTTCTGCCATTTTACGTGATTCTATGAGTTTT
This sequence comes from Cyprinus carpio, assembly GCF_018340385.1. Taxonomy (NCBI): domain Eukaryota; kingdom Metazoa; phylum Chordata; class Actinopteri; order Cypriniformes; family Cyprinidae; genus Cyprinus; species Cyprinus carpio. The sequence goes on along the minus strand of NC_056619.1, from coordinate 18,497,512 downwards.
CAACTCGATTTTATTAATTGCAAATTCAATTCAACGTGGTCGAAAGTTTTCAATCTGAGCAGTAAAAAATATTACACTGCATTGGTAGCAGATATAAAATAAAATGGATAAAGGCCATTAACTTGACGTACAAATAACCTGTCCTGAATTGCTTACTAATAAAATTTCAGCGCAAAAAGCTCAGAAAATACGTTTTCTGCCTTTGAATTTAGCAACTTGAAACATTTGCATCGTCTTTTCATTTGCACGCGTACGTCTCACGAGCGCTCACTTTGGATTGGTTCGGTTCTTCTTAAGGTGTATCTACACATCACGCTTTACCCAATGGTTCTCAGAGACACTTTGAAGGGGAGGATATTTGCTTTGCTCTCGCTAACCATTTTAGAACAACATGGTCAGTCATAGTTCGACAGCCAATCGTGAGTGCGCTCCGGTTGGGCTCGTCTCTGCCTCGCCAGTCCCTGCTTCTCGTGCTGCTGTCCTCGGCGTGAACGCGCGTGGTACCCAACGCTCGTGAAGAGGAGGAGGAGGATGTGGCGCGCGGAGGGGAAATGGCTGCCGAAAACAAGCCGGAAGGTAAGTCAGAAACATCGGGGATTTTTTTTACTTGTACGACAAGAGTGTGCGAGGGGAAAAATTTGGAGGCAGCCAGGGAAGAGCCGCCAGTTGAGAACCGAGGAGCTTTTGGGATTGTAAAGCCTCTGTGTTTATCCTCACACACTCGTTATTCCAGCACGGAGACATCACATCACCCTAGCCAGCATCGGTAGCTAGCCAGCAATGTGCATCACACATATTTAAAAACAATCCGGAGCAAAAGCGCGAGCGCCTCTGAAAAATTTAAAAATATCCGTCTCGCGCTCCGTTTCCTTCAGCCTAACGGTCGCGCTCAAAGCAAAACTTGTGAGCCGCAACGACTGTCGATTTCTAACTTCTATTTTCGATTTACCAAGCTTCCTCGGATGCGTGAATTGTTTCTGAGTTGGCGGGGATAGAGTTCTGGAGACCGTAGTTTGACCTAAAACTACCATACAGCCAGGAGTCATAAAAATACTGCTGGTAAGCTTGTTTAATAGTAGATTATTTTTCTCTCTCGGTCACTTTCACGCGTCCATAGACTCCAACTGACCTTCTTTTTTGCGGTTTTGTAATGTGTGGTCAAAGCTATTTCACTTTTAAATTTGCTTCAAGGACACATTCTTCTATACCAGTTTGCCCCCTTTACGTCAGATACACATAAACAATAGTTTAAATCTCTGAACTAGATTCTTGTATAGCCAAGAATGGAATGTGGCGACCATGACGCAAAATTAAATTTTATTCTTATGCAAGGAAGAAAGAAGAGGTGCTATTGAAGATTATACATAACAATTTCTCTTTAACACTGTTTCGAATACTTTTACAGATTTGTTTCATAAATGAATAAGGCATCGAGTTTTTTTTCACTCAGAGATAACTGTTACTCTAATACAGTTGCATCGCAATGCATGTCCTCAGTATTTCGCTGCTAAATTTGGCTGAAATACGATTTTTAATTATTATTGTCAGACGTAGTTGTTTTTAGTATTATTGAAGCTCTTTGACCAGAATTACATTATGAACAGTTGTGTCAAGCTGCCACCAGCTCATATGACAGATTTCCTTGAATATAAAATGTATACACAACGAGGTTTTGGCAAGTCGTCATTAGTTGCGAGGGTTTTTTTGTTTGTAATTCACCGTCAGTGTGAGATCAAAGCAAAAAATTGTTTATTAACCACAAGGTGGCGACATTGAGTTAAAAGAAACTTTATTTGGGGAAATCGTGATAACATCTCGAAAAAAATTACGTTTGGCTAAAACAAAAATTCTGTCTATAAATCGTTTTTGATAGTTAACAAACTAGCCTCTAGGGAACCTTTGAAGACAGCATAACGAGTTGATAAATAATGGTGTGATGATGAATTGTCCATTTTCATGATGGTGAATAGCCTAGTAGAAGGTGAAAGATACGTTTGATCATAAAACCTCACTTTTGTGTAGTAAAATATGCATATTGATAAACTATAGATAAGAATAAATTATCCTAATATAAACTGACATTTAAACATGAATCCAGACAAACACAGGGATCCGAACATATAGATATCCACAAGGGGGTGGTATTGAGCTTCCTAAATGTTCACTGTTATATTTTTAACACTGTGTCAGCTAAGAATACAAGCGTTACCATAAATATAAATCTACGTTTGTTTTCAAAACAGCACTGAGGCTAACTACCTAAATCAGCTTTTTCTTTGTGTGTGTATGTGTGTGATTGTGGGTGTATGCATGTGTTTGTCAATCTCTGCATGTCTGTGTGTGCATTTCAGATGCAAACAAACAGAACCAGCCTTGAAACGTGTGTCAGACTGGCCTGCTTCCTGCCAATGCATCTCAGTAGCCAAGAGCTTTTTAGAAACCCTGACCTGTGTCTCCCATTGCAGAACAGGCTCAGTTATTTTTGTCATGCTTGTCAGGTCAATATATGGGGGAGGAGCTAGTGTTCCACACCTCCATAGTAATATAGAGTGCTCTGCACCGTATGGCTACAGCTAAATTCAGAATCCCATATAGCCAGCAGTGTGTTATATTTAATTTCTAGGCCTATTCACTTTAAGCATGTAGTTTGCCATTATATGTGTTGCACGCCATTCATTTTAGCACTGATTGTTGCCTGTATTTTAACCTTTTGTCCTTGAAGCATTTAAAATGTTTGCATAGAGCACGGTTCTCCAGGGCCTTATTATTTGGCAGGGTTGTTTGCACATAAGGACAGGCTGTTCTTAGCTGGAGGCTGCTATGAAAACATGGTTAATGTCTCACACACCCCATAGAGTTCTTCTGTCTCCTGATATGACCTAGCTCACATTTTAGATTGCCAGGAACTGGGACTGTACCTATGGAAGGTGGCGACGGTGGATTGAGATGTGCGAAGGAACTGTACATTTAAAGGGACAGTTCACCCAAAAACAACAACAACAATAAAAACTCACTGTCATCAAGTTCCAAACCTGACTTTCTTTCTTCTGTGAAACACAAAAATAAGTAAATGATAACAGATTATTTAAATTTTTGATGAAGTTGGTGCTCCATATTTTTACACACGTCCATTTGAATTTGGTGGTTAATTCAGAGACTAGGGTGCTGTTTATCACAACAACTGACTGTTAGTAGAAGCAGGAAGGATCACCACAAGTTCTCCAAAGAGGGATTTGTGACATATTGAGCCATTATGTAGAAAATCAACTTTTAAAGATCTCTGCATAGTCATTTTCCTTAGTTTAAAAATATGCTCTGAGATCTTTTATTTTTTAAATGAATTAGTGAATGACAGGGATAGATGGAGATGCCACTACTTCCTGGGGAGTCATAACAGGTCCTTTCGACTTGTCTCGATCCTTCCCTACCTGCCTCACACAGAAACACATTAAGTTCATCGATTGGTGTAGCTTACTAAAATTGAGCCTCACCAAACAGCCCTGGGACCACAATGAATTTGATTGCTGCCCTCATTGCTACCTGTTAGGGGCTGTTTCTTGACTGTTTATTTCAGCACCTACAGATTTATCAGATAGACTGAGGTGAAAAGTGAAAAAATACAAGAAACACAGGCAAACGCACAACAAGTCAGGTGATTTTGAACAAACCAGTTAGCATTGGAGTTACTACTGTATATACAGTGGTCTAGATAGATTGTTTTCTCCCTTGGCAGTGTAACACTTCTAGCCATTAACAGCTGGAGCCATCTATGACACTTTGTTATAGTTAATGAAAATGTGCATGCGGTCTGAAGTTACAAGGGAACCAGGTGCTTTTACATTCCTCGTCCATACCCCTGCCTGCAAATGAAACTGCATTTTCTCCCCACAAGGCAGCACCTTAGGCCAAAGTAATCCCTTTAAATGCACCCTTGAATGTGCTTGATAAAAAAAGGGGGAGAAGTAAATAGGCACACTGAACTCTGAGGCCGAATGGTGCATTTTGTTTGGGAGAGGTGTTCTTCAGCATGGAGATGGACACATTTGGGATGCATGGGCTTGCTGATGGGAGGGAGACTGGGGTTCGGCAGATGCGACACTGCTGACCCTGGTAAACATTCTTATAAGTTTCTGCTATGTGCATGGGGGATATAAAAACTAAAACAAAGTTATACATCCGGGAATGTGTACTTTTCCCAGAATTCTTTTTTTTCTTCTCCACTCTCTCTTTGCTTCCTGAAGGACTGAAGAAAATCCGTAATCCGGATCGAATGTACAGATCAGCTGTGTGTTATTCGGCCCATGCTCCTCCTAAGAGTGTCAGTGATGACACAGAGACGAACAGTAAGAGCTGCTTATTAATATTGCATTCGTGACATTGCTCGAAGGGGCCACTTGCTGCCTAATCTATTATTCATCCATCGATTCATTTATTTACCTCTTGATTTCATTTGTCGTCCTCTCCTCCCTTGGGACTTCATGTTGGGGCTTTCTGTGATGATTGACGAGTCAGTGCTTTGACAGGGGTATGCTGTCGATATCAGATGTGTTGTTAGTAACTGAAAGTGACAGTGGGTGGGTAAGGTCTGGCACACCTTGGTTATGTACACACTGTAAAGCTTCAGGAGTGACAACCGCATTTAAATATGGGAGTAAATTCCCCAAATTATTGTTTTGTGTGTTTATGGAACAAAACTGACTGAAATTTTCATGATTGACTCCATGGTAAGTAAGTAAAAGTGTGTCTCACACTTTTGATATCCTCTATTACCAAAGTAATATTACAGTGACCAAAGAATTGCTATGTTTGGTGATTTTAACTAGACCACTCTCGACAGAACTGTCATGTTTTGTTTAAGATGGGAAAGTTGTTTCACAGAGCTCACTCTTGAAGTGTTGCCATGCCCACTTATTATAAGTGTCTTAGGGCTTGTTGTTTGGGCTCATATGGCCATCCAATTTATGGAAATAATAAAGTAGGCAGGTTCAGGTCATGAACATTTTGGTCTTCTTTCCAAGATGAAGTATTTGGATTTATTTGGGCTTGTTCTTGTTTGCTGTCTTTTTGTTGGCAAGATCTGGCAACAAGAATGAATCAAGACACCTCTTTTCCAGTGATTTCTTGCATGGCACATACAGAAGAGAGACACAACTGTGATGCATTTTTAAATACATCATTAATAACTAGTTGTTTAGTTAAATTCTGTACGCAGTGCATAGGATTTTTGTAAATTGTCACTACCTACATTTTTCGGAACTTAATTCTGTTGTAGAATGTGGTTGTCAGTCCAATAAATTACTGAACTCTGTGTGTACAGAACGGATTTAAGCACTAAAAGGTGAGCTGACAACCAAATTTAGCTGCAGTGTGTATGTAGCCCCTGTGCTTTAAATGCTAGCGTCGACCTTTGAAAAACATCCATCCAATAGTGCAGCAAGACTGAGCTCTACTTTTTGTTGAAAGGATTTGTCAACACTACTAGACACATTTCCCCTTAGAGTATAAAACATGCATATTTTATGTTGGACTTTAAGCATAAAGCATTTGTTGTGGGATCATGTGCATGTTAATACGGGTTGTGTGTTGTATGGAGCTCTGGTTACCCTAGAAGTGGCTCTGTTCTCATGTTTAATAGGCAGTATATCTTCTCTCTTGGCACCTCTGAACACATAGTTGATCTGTGTAATTAAGCCTGTTCATTTTTTGTGTAAATTTGTAAGTGGAGTTAAATCAGCCTCATCTTCTTGTTATGCTGTCTGCTCATTATGCCATTGAGTGAGTCCTTGCCATTTCAAAGCTCAAAGATTTTAATGACCATGCCCAGAGATGTAAAGTAAACGGCAGAAGCGGCTGTTTGCAGTCATGTTGATATTATTTCAAATGGTGTGTGTACATATGTGACCATGCCGCCCTGTGTATCTGTCTACGCTTTAAGTATTGCATCTCACACTCTCATACTCCAACATGATGTAACTGCTGTGTGTGCCTGTCTGTAGCGGCCCAGTTAGTGTTTGGTGCCTAGTGGTTTTCGTATCACTAGGACAGTAAAAATGCAGCATGGCTTGGCGGAAACAGGTAAACCACTCATGTGAGTAATTGTGGGAGTAGTTATGATAAGGATAAAGGGCTTTAGTGAGGATCTGGCGGCGTGTCCTTTACTGTCTGCTGTGTGCGAGTGAATGTGTGTGCGCTCGCAGGTCTTCACCTCCTCTCTCCCTGAGATGGGATTTTCATGGATGGGTGAGCTTGGCTGAGGCTGAAAATACATAAGAAGGCTCGTTTTTCTCTTCAGTTTGTTGCAGGCACTTTGGTAGCTGAATTAAGTTGCTGTTTTGGGCTTCGTGGATTCAGGCCAGCCCCCTACTGTATATGAATGCCGACAACTTTGAGGTGAAATGTTCGGAACGATTTAGTCAGCGTGGAACCAAAAAGGCTAGATTTAGTTTAGAAATTACTTTAACTATGTGAAAAAGAAATACAAAACATGCAAACTTCAGCCAGAATTCTGATCGCTCTAGTGGATATGGCTGGTCACTAATGTCTGCTGAGAGCTCATCAAATGTACCCAAGTCTCGGACGTCACCCATTAAACCACATCAGTGTTTTAACAAGGCTGCCTGCTGGTGATTTGTCACAGTGGCTATAGCCAGCCTGACAAACAGCACTATGGGCAGACACAGCTGTCTAGTCTGAGGATTCAGGGCAAATATTGAAAAATAGAAAGTGTCTCAGTATTTCTTATGGCCATATACTAGCAGCATTCAAAGGCAGTGAAGGCAGACAGTTTGTCCATACATGGCTGGTTCACATTATTAATGTATTCTTTACATTATGCTTCTAATATGAGCTCACTTTGTCGTCTGTCCTTTTACAGACAATATTACTGCTTTCTAATACATCAAAAAGTTGAACAACAACATAATCAGGTGAAAGAGAGATGCTGATATGATGTTGTTTGTGCTTCTTAATTTAGACACCATCATCCACAGACCAGGTTTTTGCAATTAATCAAGCATTGATTTTTCAAAAAGCAAATCATGAAAAAACAAAGTATGTAATGTATATTTAAAGAGATGACACTGATTAATTGTCCGTTTACAACAACACAGTAAAAGACCACAAAGCATTGTATGCTGCAAACTGTGGACAGGATTGTGGATTGTTTCCTTTAGACTCAAATTTTTGGACAGAAAAAAATGGTCTGTCAAAAAAAGAATACTTAATGGCCAAAGTTGTAAAGCTACAGTTGAAATAAGACTTATACATACAAAGTAGTTTAATATTACAATAAATCTATCAAACTCTTATGAGATGCCCATTAAAATAAAAAAAGTTTTAAAGGACCATTACTTTTGCACTTTGGCTGAAGTGCCATTATGTCTGTTGTAAGTGTGCTTTATTTTACTTAAATAAAAATATGAATGTTGATATTGCTGTTTGATTAGCTAAGAATATCAAGAGATATTCAGTCACTCACAGTCAGTCGTGCCAATAATCATTTTCTTACTTCTCACAACTATCACGATTAAGTATAACTGATTGCCACTGAATAGTAGCAGATGATTTAGTCAACATTATGCTGGTTCAAAGGGCTTTTGGTATTATGCCTCAATCCATGCTTCTTTTTTTTTTTTTTTCAAGATAATAGTAAGGTCTGGCTTCTTACAATGTAGAAATACTCCCAGTGAAGTGGTAATTGTGACTTAGCATTGGGCCTCGTTCCAGGTAACCATTTGTTCCTAGTTTGACATCCGTTTAAGAAAATTGATGGTTTATTTTGAGTCATTGATTTATTGATGTGGTGGTTTCAAAGATGTTTATGATTTTACATGGTGAATCTGTCTCTCAAATTAGCTAAACTAATTCACTGGAGAGTTAGTGAGTGGAATATCAGTCATATGTTATTGGAGGAAATGAAGTGAGTCTGTGAAACTGTTTTTATCCATAATAATACATTGTATGTCTGTGGTAATTCAGCTTGGCTTTTCTAACAGCTGTCTAGTATTTGCTTGTGGGCCTTGTGCACACATGCCTGTCGCTTGTACTTTAAGCCTTGTATGCTTGTCTCTTCTTAATCCATAATGTCTCAGAAGCTACATCTTAATAAGTTGCCCAGCAGAGCTCTCAGCATTTATTCTCATTGCCCATTAAATAGCTTTAGAATGTTCAATAACAAACGTACATTATTTTCCCAAAACCCATGCTTCTTTCAAAATTTAGACACTTTGGGGCCTGTGATTTCTGTGAAAAACACAGACAGAAAAATAGTAGAATAAGAATTGCACAGAGAAGTTTTTAATTTAATGAATCCCAATTTGGGCATAGTAAAAGTTTATAATGCGAAAGACTAAAATTCTAAATGTCTATAACAAACAAATGACCAATATTAAAATTCTATGCTATTTTGTCTAAACAAATATAAAAAAAAAATAAAACATCAAGAAAAAAATTAATGCTACTGCTACATTTAGGTATGCAGAGCTCCAGACTAACTATTTTTTACTAGGAGCATTGTAGCCACTGATTGAAAAATTTTAGGAGCACAAGCAGAAAATTTAAGGGCACACCTTAAATCAGCTTACAATGCAATTTGCTAGTTGCTAATAAATAGACTTAACTCTTTTACAACTTTTAATTTCAGAGAGATATGACATATATACACACTCCCTTATTTTAGCCCAGAGAGGATTCCAGTCCCCGAGTCGGGCACAGAAAGGGCTCCACTTCCCATGTCCAGCCCAAGGAGGGCTCCAGTCCCCAAATCAAGCCCAGGGAGGGCCACAGTTCCCGAGTTAGGCCTACGGCGGGCCTCTGAAACTGACATTCTCCCCATGTTTTTTTTTTTTTGTGGGGTGGGGGGGATGGTAGTAGGGGTCTGTCCGTGGAGGCCAGGCCAAGTGCCGAGGCCAGGCCCCCTGAGTTCCCTGTTCCGCCATGGCCTCCTGAACAGTCTGCACCGACATGGCTCCCCAAGCTCCCTGTTCTGCCATGGCCTCCTGAACTGTCTGCTCCGCTATTGCCCCCTCGAGTTCCCTGTTCTGTCATGGCCTCCTGAACTGTCTGCTCCACTATGGCCCCTTCGAGCTCCCTGTTTTGCCATGGCCTCCTGAACTGTCTGCTCCGCCATGGCCCCCTCGAGCTCCCTGTTTTGGCATGGCCTCCTGAACTGTCTGCTCCGCCATGGCCCCCTCGAGCTCCCTGTTCTGCCATGGCCTCCTAAACTGTCTGCTCAGCCATGGCCCCCTCGAGCTCCCTGTTCTGCCATGGCCTTCTGAACTGTCTGCTCCGCCATGGCCCCCTTGAGCTCCCTGTTCCCCCATAGCCTCCTGAACTTTCTGCTCCGCCATGGCCCCCTCGAGCTCTCTGTTCTGCCAAGGCCTCCTGAACTGTCTGCTCCGACATGGCCCCCTTGAGCTCCCTGTTCCCCCATGGCCTCCTGAACTGTCTGCTCCGACATGGCCCCCTTGAGCTCCCTGTTCCCCCATGGCCTCCTGAACTGTCTGCTCCGCCATGGCCCCCTTGAGCTCCCTGTTCCCCCATGGCCTCCTGAACTTTCTGCTCCGCCATGGCCCCCTCGAGCTCCCTGTTCTGCCATGGCCTCCTAAACTGTCTGCTCAGCCATGGCCCCCTCGAAGTTCCCTGTTCTGCCATGGCCTCCTGAACTGTCTGCTCCGACATGGATCCCTGAGCTCCCTGTTCCCCCATGGCCTCCTAAACTGTCTGCTCCGACATGGATCCCTGAGCTCCCTGTTCCCCCATGGCCTCCTAAACTGTCTGCTCAGCCATGGCCCCCTCGAGCTCCCTGTTCTGCCATGGCCTCCTAAACTATCTGCTCAGCCATGGCCCCCTCGAGCTCCCTGTTCTGCCATGGCCTTCTGAACTGTCTGCTTCGACATGGCTCCCTGAGCTCCCTGTTCCGCCATGGCTCACCAAGTTCTCTGTTCCGCCATGGCCTCCTGAACTGCCTGCTCCGCCATGGCTTCCTAGTCTGCCTGCTCCACCATGGCTTCCTAGTCTGTCTGATCTGCCATGGGTCCCGGAACGTGTAACGCCCTGTAAGCCTGTCCTTAGAGGCCTCCAGAGCGTCCAACCCCCCTCCCTGTTGATTGTTGATTGTTATGAGGCACGTTTAAATGCATACCTGGATATTACAATAAACAAATACTACATTCCTCTCTTGTTACGCATTTTTCTCCCCCAACCATTTAAAAAATTACAAAATCCCCCATGGGGTGTGTCCAGCCATGTGACAAAGTTCAGAATCCTTCAACTTTATGCAAATGAAGAGCGACTTTCGGGAGCAACAGCCAATAGGAAAGAAGATGTCAGAACTCATGTGATCGTTCTTCTCTCAGCCATAAATTAACATACGCAATGGGAAAAAAAATAGGCCCTGTTTCTCATTCATTTTTGTTTGTATGTAAGGATTTAATTCATATTTATATTATATTTAGTCTTTTGTCTCCAAAATGTTTCTATTTAGTGGCAAGAAACCTGATTTGCTGTCAAAGCAACCAGTAGTTAGAACGCCCACTAGCAACCTCATTGCCAGTCTCTGCTAGTGTGAACGCAGTTTAAAGCTGTTCTGAGCTCGGACAAGTTTGTTTATGAGCTGTTAAATGGTCTGCGTTGCGCAGCTCAAATGAGTAGCAGGATTTTGTTTACGCTTTTTGCCATTTGATGTTTCTGTCAACCCTAAAAACAAAATGCAACAAAAAATGGTCATTTGGTCGCAGTCTGGAGCCCTGGTATGCATTAACTAGCATGTACAATTAAATATAGAATATGACTGGTACTGATATATCAGTCAACCCTAAAAAGTAATGCTAACATTGTTCAGTGGCATGTTGTTAAATTAGACACTTGTTTTATTATAAAATTAAATGAAACCAAATAGATTCCAGAAACATAGATTCCAGAAAAATTTAAATGTAATTTGGGTAAAAATAAAAGAGATTTCATGGGACTCTACTCACCCTCATGCCATTTGAGCCACTTTACACCTGTCATTAGCATCTATTAACATCTGCTTTCTCAGTGTACTTCATTAAAATGAACTTTTATGAAATTTTAGGAAACTAAATTGTGTGCAATCCATTTACTTTTGTAAAACATAAGTTTAATTAATCGATTTGGGATTAATCTTTTTTCCTAGCATTAACATAGCTACTTAGCATAGCTTGCTAAAACTAGGCTGGGGATTTCCATCTCCCAGCATGCTTTGCAAGGAACTGAATAGGGAGAATTATTGTTGATTTTAGCAATATGAGAAAAGGGAGAGACTTGTTTTTATCTGTGAAATGTTTTGTTATGTTGGGATTTAGAAGAGTTGTTGGTGTGTTTTGTGGGGTTCCCCTGTGGTGAAGAGTGGAGCCTATGCTTAGGTTGTGGAGTGTGCTTTATGCTACCAAAAATCAGTTTCTGTGCAAGAACCAAGAACCAATGGAGTCTTTTCTTGCTTTCATTTCTTTAATTTTTTCTCTTTGTGCTTTATACTGACACCGTGTCAAATAAGGTAAATAAAAGTTTTTGTTTAACATGCTAACATGTGCTAATGCTTGCTAGCTGCAGAAGATTTGGTTGAGTTAGTTTGATGTGTCTGATTTTGTTGCATTTACACTGGTTTCTGCTAGATGGTTTTGAATTTATTCAGTTTTTGAGTGTACAATTTCATTTAATATTTAGAAAACCTATTTTCAAAGTGTGGAACCACTGTTCACAATTGAATTAAGTTTTTGTGTGTGTGTGTGTGGAAGAAAGTCGGTCAAACAGATTTGGAACAACACAAGGGTGTATAAATGATGATAGCATTTACATTTTTTTGGTGAATTACTTTTGTAACAAAATCAAAAGAAAGCCTTGTGAACACATGGAGATTAGACAGAGGTTACTGAACAACAGAAGCTATTCTGATTTTTCTGAAAGCAGCACCATCTTTTTTCTCAGGGAGTTAAATTTAGATGACAGCCCAATCTCTGGACAGCACAAGCTTGCCTGAGAAGTCAGTGGCCCCACCAGGCCTTAGTTTAAATTGAGTTCATCAGTTGAGCTGTGATAGCAGGATCAGAGGTTCTGTGCAATGGCAGACTTCTAACAAATAGCCCAATGGCTATGGCTCTTCAATAAGAGCAGCCAGAAATTCAATGATGGAGAAAAAAATTGGGTTTTACCAGATCATTCCAAAAAAAGGGAAGCCCAGTCTTCTTATCACATTGGTTGTGCTTTTGCCGTATATTTTATGTCTGTTATATAAAAGCTGTGGAATATTTCATCATAATAGCAATCTGATTATTATTTCAAGTCAATTCTCTTGCTCATTGGTCACAAGAACCTTTTTAGATCACTATTGAATGGATCGATACAGCAGTTGAGAGTGGCTTTGCAAATAGTGTCTGTTCTAATGTTTAGTGATTTTATGGGTGGACTACAGGGGGAAATGCTATAGTCTCTTATGTTTTCATTACGTTCAGGGTGACACTGCCAATTGCCTACAGCGTGTTACAGGGGGATGCATATTGAAGCAAATGTCAATAATGTATTTGTGAATTTTGACACAACTAGACCCGAGCTCTGAAAAACCGACCGCGTAATCGTAATCGCCTTTGAAAGTGCCTGGATTTATGTAATGTGCTATTGATATTTTAAACCGTGACTGATGATAACTTTTAGATTGAAGGTTGAATAAACTGTCCATTGGATCTTGCTGAGGGAAGCAACAATTAAAAGCAAGTGTCACTCAGTGCAGAAGTACACACAGAGAGAGAGAGAGAGAGGGAGGGAGGGAGAGAGAGCAGAGACTTTTGCGTTGTGGATGATATTGATTTTAGATTTGTTTTTTTCAGACCTCTCAAGTTTCATGACCCACACTTGTCTCCAGGGTGAGACTAGCTCAAGCTGGCGTGACTGATATTGTTAAAGCTCCTAAACCATCTCCTTCAGGAGTGGCATCTCAGATAATCTCAGGATCAGTCACCTTCTCCCCATAGAAATATATGTCCACTTTTATACGACACACTTACACTTCTATATGACACAAGTACCCAAATACTTGAGTAATTGGACATAACAGCAATGGCTCTACATTTCACACCAACGGAAATGCAGAAATATGTCTCAGAATGGACCTTATTTGTTTTTTTGTGTTGGTTATTGCCACTTTTAGACATTTCATCATATAGCAGTTTGCATCATCACTCTTTAAAGTGACTTTCAGTTCATGATAGTAATGCTCTATTTGGAAGTGGTTAGAGGGTGTTCATCCTTTTCTAAATGCTGGGATCTTTCTTTTTAAAATAATAAGTATTTCAGAGTAGATGTGGGCAATATGACAAAAATCTTATATCAGGATATGAGTGAAACTAAATATCACAATATAGTTATTTTTTCTTGAAATAAAGTTGTTACGATATCAAAAGTTTGAAGATCACTGGAATGTTATAATTCTTGATACCAATTTTGATATCACAGCAAAAACTACTGGCCTAATTAAAGTAAAAGTTTTTTTAGGAATAATAAGTCAATAATAAAATAAGAACAAAGAATCTAATTATGGACCAATAGGACAAAAAACAAAAAAAAAACTATTCCAACATATTGTAACACTATTGCTTGACGCAGAAGATAGAGAGCTCACAACGAAATAGATCAGAGAATGCGTTTACACTTGGGATTAACATGCGACCTGTATCCGGATGTTGGCCACATACACACAAGTGTAAATGCACTTGTGATCGGAATGGTATTCAAACAGCGTGTCCTGGTCCAGAGGTAGTCAAGGACGCATTGTGATCAAATCTCAGTGTAATGTAAACGCAATCCAGCCATCGTGTCTGCATTCGCAGGTGGATGTCACGCAAAACCACTTCAGGTTGACTTTGCACCAAGCCATTCTCTGCAGACTTATTAAAATATTGCTTGGGAAAGACAGATCCTATCGGTTATCCAGGTAGAAAAGTCAGTTTTTTGTTGTCAAGTGTAAACGCGCCGTGTTCTGATTGACTGATGAGCTGATCTGCTTGATCGGATCACGGTGATCGCATGTTAATGCCAAGTGTAAACACAGTCTGAGACAATAAATGACACAGACAGTAAGAGTTACAAATAAAATAAATCATGCTTAAAGTTTTTCAGGTAGATCTATCTATTGTAAATAAAATAAAAAAAATACTACAGAAATTGAATAAAGTAATCAAATAAATGAATACAAACACTAAATCAAATATACATTTAGTGATTCTCATCAACTCAGTTAGAAGCAGTGAATGATTTGTTCTCTTTCTTGTGACAGCAGCAGGTATATTTTCTCCCAACTGTTCACTTAATACATAACTGACTGAGTAAAAATCAAGAACGTATAAAAATCTAGTAGTCGGTACTGATACCACTAAAAGTACACGATACTCAATACCAAGTCGATACCACAGGAAAGATAACAATGATACTTAAACATTAACTCCTTTATTTAACATTACAAAAATTAGTGGCACTTGGCCTATAATACACACGCACACACCTATACTCTGAATGCAAGCATCAGTATAAATTCACTTACATACTGGAAGGCCTAAAATATTTTTTAAAAACATTAACATAAACAACGATTATTTAAACCAGTAGCCAATAATGGTAATAATGATAATCCGCAGAAGGATACACAATGACTGAACAGGCTGTAAGCTGTCAGACAGTTATATGTGTGCATGATCATGCACAGCGCTTGTGCTTTCAGAGCTGTGCGCTTTCATTTAAGTCTTTAACAATCATATTCATATATTGTCAGCATCTTCCACATTTAGTTCTTCTGTGTGCTTGTAGGCAACATTTTTTCTTTACCCTAGGGCCGATTGAAACACTTCCAAGCTTATGTTCTGCCTGCCCCCATCAATTCCACAAGCAGCCTTGCTTATGCTACTGAAGAAAAACAAGTACCGGCAGGATTTCAAAATTTTTATACCGACTTGGTACCATAGTACCGGTTCTCAAGACATCCCTAGTTTACATAAATACCTGCCAATATGGTCATTTTGAGACATTTCTTTTCTGTATTTGACATTTAAAGCTCAATGAACAATAAAGAACTTGAAGTACTCACTTATTTTTGACTGCCAGCTTTATTTGCGTGCTCTTTGTGTGTGCGTGTACAGAAACGGGGTCTTAGAGGGTCCTGAATTGAGCTCTTTTCAGCAGCTTATTGCACTTGAATGGTTCAAAATCACTTGAACTGGCAAGGCTTAAAAATGCATGCAAATGATAATTTTGTAACATCTTGTGAGCATAGCTGTGTCGGGGATGAAAAAAAAAAACAACAAATAAAAAACTTCCATCATATTATATCAACCACCAATATAACCAAAAAAAACTACATAAAAAACATTTTTTTTCTTTTGTCTCAGCTGTTGTTTGAAGACTTCACAGATATCAGATAAATACATAGAAATTATAATGAACATGGACCCCCAAAGGATTTAGTTGATTTATCAGTTGAGCACTTGAGTAGACAAATTCACTAACATAACACACAAGGTGTCAGTATTTTGCACCTAACATGAAGTGGACAGACTTGTGGAGAAGGTAGTTGTCCTCCCTGAAATAATAAACAGCCCCGTTACAGGCATTTGTAAAAGCAAAAAGCAGCAACATGTCTTTTGGGAAATTCTGTGTTTGCAGTTAGTAAGTGTTGGACTGGGGCCCATCCCACTTCAAACCCCACAATCCAACAGTAAGAAGTTGTGAGTTGGATACGAGCCGTGTCTGTAGGCACAGCTGTGTCAAGACCTGCTGGTGTGATATTTTTCCCATCCTGCCTGCCCTTCTAATGAGAGAATTCCCTTCTGAGTGGGTGGCAAGCAGAAGCAGAAAAACCGTTTCTGTCCCTCCACTACTTCCTCATTTCTCTCTAACTCTCTCTCTGTTTGTGGGAGCTCTTTCTATAGGCTATCTATTATACTCTCTTGGTCCTCTATCTATTCTGTGCTTTTTTCCCCTCGTGCACCTGACTGGAGAGTTGCTTTCTCTTGATCAGGTCTGCTGTAGTAATTGGCTGCCCCCTCAGCTCAGCTCAGCTCGGCTCAGCACAGCACATCTTCCAATATAA
This sequence comes from Cyprinus carpio, assembly GCF_018340385.1. Lineage (NCBI taxonomy): Eukaryota > Metazoa > Chordata > Actinopteri > Cypriniformes > Cyprinidae > Cyprinus > Cyprinus carpio. Next base: position 18,481,419 of record NC_056619.1, on the reverse strand, counting down.
CAGGCTACAGTTTCAGCCTGCCTTGCACTTTAGGATCTGACAACTAAATTGTTGTTCACGGGTATGGAGACAGAATTATGTTAATGTCCACATTGTCACTGCTGTTTAGGCAGGAAAATAAAGGAAACAAGAATGCATTAGAGGCTGGAGTTACACAGCAGGATGTGCTGTTTATGTCCATGGGATCAAAGCAGGGAGAAGAGTCGTTATGGCTAAGGCTCAGCAGACATAGTCGTGGCTGGAGCTGGGTTGTTAAACCAGACTACATCCTCTGACGCTGTCTTGTTGGTTTGCAAGACAGTCCATGCTAGGGTGATCCAGCAGCAGAGTAAATCTAGTCTAAGTGGAGGTTTGTCACCTCAAAAACCTTATTCTTGATATTTATGTCACATTCAACAAATATAAAGAATAATATATAATACACATATAAACTTGCATTAGTTTCATTTTGCTGGAAAACTCCCATAAATGTTCAGTATACTTTTTAATCCACAAAGCACTTTGTGTGTGTTTATTTTACAAATTAAGACATTTTTCTGTGTTTATACAAGCAGAAAATGATATTGGATGAAGTTGGCTGTAGTCACAAATCTAGATTCAGCTTATCAGTTAAGTCATGGATAATGTTATCTCTAAGTTGTCTTGAATTTAATGTCTAAATTCATATATGCACACATAACGGCTAAGCTTTTGTCAGCCTTCTGCTTCGCCAGTGTTTCTGCTCACAGTCATAACAGCCCCTTTACTCTGAATGTTTTTTGGTTGTTTGTTCTCTAGCGCTCTCTACAACTTTCTTTTTATTTTTTATGACGCCAGAGCTCATTCCCAGTCCCCGAGCCACAGTAATGTCAGATAAGGGTGTGTGTTGACATTGATAGACTGCTCTTTATTAAAGCAGCCAGCGTTAGAACTTTAGTGAATTAGCATTCTGCTCTGTTCTCTGTCTGCTTTTAACTGCGGAGCAATGAGCCCTCATTTCAGTGCCATTCATTTTATTTGGTGAAAAAGGAGCAAAGCCAAAACATCTCAAGAGGTCTTTCAAGTTGTGCTCTGGGAGGAGTTAGGAGGGATTTTATTAGTATGAGGGGTTTTTAATTAACAACCAGTCATCTAATCGGAGCAGTGAATGTTTTTCACTCTCCTGGATGTGTGCTTATATTCAGCACAAGTCAGTTTCATACCTGTCTTCAAGTCCCTAATAGCATTTTTCATTGATAAATGTCTGCTTTTAATTCACAGCGAATATGGTGGACGGCTTATTTGAGCTGTTTTACCATTTAATTATCACCCCTCACACTGTTTTATAATCATAATGTTCCATTTCATTATTCTCAAAACAGATAGTAACTCACTGAACTAACTGTCTTATGTGGATACTCATATCAGTGTGCAATAATGGCTCTGGAGCAGGGGCTGGAACAGTTGAGGAACCGCCAATAAAATGAATGAGAATGCTAAACTTTATGTATGGTTTATAGACCTCCTTGCTCTGAAGTAAATGATGTCATCAATGGGTGTGTCAAAGGGAATGTGTTTGTTGGCTCTGATGGGTGGTAGGCCTTGGGTGTGTGCTGAATGTGTGTGTGTGTGTGTGTGTGTGTGTGTGTGTGTGTGTGTGTGTGTGTGTGTGTGTGTGTGTGTGTGTGTGTGTGTGTGTGTGGTCTGAAATGATTACAAAAGGGCAGGTATTAGAGTCTTGGCCAGTCTGAAAAGGCTCTGCCCACACTGTCTGATCTCTCTCTGAGGTTGTCTGGAGATGACCAAGGCCTTTCACCATCCACTCATCTTCGTAATCTTTCATCAAAATGTAATAAACATTCAAGTCTGGATCTATTCTGCTTTGAAACGCCCACTTTTCTCGACCCAAGCAATTCCTGATGGATAAAATCAAGTGTCACCATACACTCTCAGAAAAAATGGTAGAAAAGCTATCATTGGGCGGTACCCTTTAGAAGGTACTAATAGGCACCATTTGTGTACACTGTATGTTCTAATATGCCTTTATACAGTTCTAATATACCTTTTGAAAGGGTACTGCCTCAGTGGCAGCTTTTGTACTTTTACAATTTTTTTTTTAAATTCTGTATTCTGTTGGGCTTAAAAATGTTTCATAATTTGCATACATAAAATGGGTAGTGAGTGCCATTTCTTGTTGACTTTAAATTGTTCTTCATGATTAAATTCACATATTTGTATTTAACAGAATAGCCATTTGCCAGTTTAAATGTCTGTGGCTATATTTAAAAATGATTGGGCCATTGTGTTTTTGATTTTACCTTTGCTTTCACTTTTGACACTGGTTGCAATACAGATAAATCGTTTTTTCTGTGTGTAGGAAGGTGGCTCGTTGTCATTCTTAAGCAGGTGCTCTATGCTAATGTTAATTGAGTGAGTCAAATGATTCCAGATACCAGTCACAGCTCTCTACTGTAAAACTCATTTACCCTTGTACAATCTCTCCCATCAGTGTATGCCACATTCAGCACATACTCCAATCTCCTGAATTATCTCCATGCTCCAAACGAAAGAGCACGGAGAGTTACACTGTTGTTTCACGGCCTTATCAGGTAGCTGTAAACTCTTTGTTAGGACCTTGCTCCAGGCTGGGATTACTTCTCAGTGAGCTGTTTTTTCCCCTGTCTCCCTTTAAAGATTTCACAGTCATCCTTTAAGTCCATATTCTCCAATATTGTCTTTTATAACTTTAGACATCCAAACATCTGAGCAAATTAAAAATAAAGGTGTAATAGAACGGACAGGCAGGGTGACTTTGCCTTTAAGAAGCACTGGGGACATGGGGGTTTGCCATTTGAAGTGTACATCTTTGATTTCTGGTCAGCTTGTGCTTGAGACACAGGTCTTTGTTTTATATTCACAAACAGAAGCCTGAGCTTTCGTGGGGTTCTCAGACAAATTGAAAAGGGTTCAGGTAACAAGAAGCGCTCACTTGAGAATCACATTCCTTGAATAAAGTATAAGACTTTGTTGAGCACAGTCACTGTAAGACATTTTCAAAGGTGGCATAGCTAGACAGGAAGGACAACTAAAAGTCAGTCCCTCTAAATTGAAACACTATTTTGCGAAATTCTTGAGAACGCTTATATTTATTAAAACAATAAAATATATGTAAATAGAAATTAAGAAATATCAGATTGACATAAAATAATGGGTAAACTATTACATATACAAATTAGAATAACTAATTGCCACCAATGAACAATTCTAAGATAATAAAATCATGTCTCAAAGCAATATTTTATATCTGTATATTTATTTAATCAGCTAGTAGCTGTGTAATGAGTGGGAAATAGTCAGTCGATCATTATTCATTCAGGATGATACAAGAGACCTCTACTTTGTGTCAGAGGCTTGATCACCCTGTCAGAGTTTGCCATTGCGATAATGACCAGCTGACTGTATGTTATCCCTCACTCAGCTAAGGGATGACTCTCATATTTAACCTCTTCCCATCACACCACTGTACGATTATAATGAGAATTATGGCAAGTAAAGAAAATCTGTTCTGGCTTTGTAGACAATGATAAGTGTTGTTTTTGTACATTTTTCACTGAATGAAAATATTATTTTGGGTGCAGAAGACAAAAAGAAAGAATACTAGAGATCTGTAACAGGATAATGTCATTTAAGGCCATATTTGTCAGTCCAAACTGATTTCAAAATCCTATTTTTTTGACATAAACAGATGTCTGCAATATCAGTTGATTGTCTGACAACTGGGAAACAATGAAAGATTCACAACTGGACCAGTTTAGCTGATGCCACTGTCATTTGAGAAAAGCAAATATCTTTCTTGCTGATGTGTAGAAAGAGGCCCTCATATGAGGTTTATTTAAATTTTGCATAATCGTCCGACAGTGCAACACAAACCGTCAGACCTGGAGATGCGTAATTGGCTGTAGCATATGTGTCTTGATTTGTCATCAGTGACGTGAGTGGCGACAGAACACATGGTGACGTGTAAGCGTATTAGCTTAGAGACAGAGGAAATCGAACTGATTTGCAAGCATGCTCATAACCACATTTACTGGATTTGGTATAGCATCTCATTCGCAAATGATAGACGATTGTTTGTCACAATTACAGCCTTAGGAAAATAGCGGGGGTGTTTTTGACAGTGACTCAGGCATATTATGTCATATTTTTGACTCCCTGTTAGGATGTTTGTTATGGATTAGACATCCCGTCATTGTGCTGGTGCTGAAATGTAGGTTGAGCTCATAAAGTAATGACTTGGACATGAACATAGAATTGAGTCCCTTTGAATATATTCCTGTTTTTGTTTTTAATCAGCATAATGTCAAGACATCTGAGAAAATTAAAAATAGATGTCTTACGCACATTTGTTTGCATCACAGTAAACACAGTTGTCCACATTGTAGTGGTCTCTCTCTCTCTCTCTCTCTCTCTCTCTCTCTCTCTATATATATATATATATATATATATATATATGCACGCACACACCACATTATGTTAAATTATTTTACCCAAAAAGGTATTTTACAGATTCCTTTATTCAGGCTGGTCAAAGCTTTTCCCCCCTTTCATCCATTCATCCATTCATCCTTACTCCTGCAGGGGTTTTAGTGGAATGGAATGTGAATGTCATGTGGGTGTGGGTTACAGACGAATGTATAATCAGCAGTTGGTTGTAACAAGGTGATTATAATTGGACTCAATTTACAGTTGTAGACAATTTCATTGTAATTTAGAAATTCTGCCCTGAAAGTGAACTTTCATTTAACATTGAAAGTTAAATGGCAATGATTTGACTGGCCTGCCAAGCCCTTAGGAATGGGAACGAGAGACAGACAGGGTAAGAATGGAAGAAAGCCTGATATATAGCCCTGCCTTAATTGCCCCTGAACAAATTGTATTCCCTTTTTCTTTTATCTTTAGCCAGCATTTGTGCTTTTTACTGTTCTTTCCTGCAGTCAGGATCAGGGTGGCTGTGTACTTTATTGGGTAGTTAAAGTCTTAATAAAGCTTAGCATCAGTTCCCCTTAAGCCCTTGAGAGTGGACTTCCACTACTGAAACACCTGAAGTCTGATGATTCTCATCATGTCACTATTTCTTTTACCTTTTTTATAGCATGCTTGGCCAATTAGTTCACATTTTCATTCATCTAACATTTTTTACCTTCATTCTGCAAGTTGCTCATTAGTCGCTCTTTGCAGTCAGAATAATTGGCGGCCATTAATTAATGATCCTTGTTATGTGGTGTGAATGAAGAATGTAAAAGAACTGCAAAAGATAGTCTAATATTAAATCATATATACTGGTTATTGTATTCATACACTGAGCCCTATATATTAGCATGATTGCATCAATCCATCAGGGGTATTGATTAATGACACAAATGTTTTACTGCCTCTTACCTTTATTCTTTAATGCAAGCTTGTTTTTTTGTTTGTTTTTTTCAGATGAACATGGACATTTGAAAATATACCTGCCCAAAAAGCTGCTTGAATGTCTACCAAAATGCTCCACATTGCCAAAAGAGAGACACAGGTAAAACAAAAAAGATAAAATCACACCTCTCCCCCATCCACCTCCTTCTGTCTTTTTTTAACTCCTGCTGACTTTATAGAGATAAAACCTCATTTATTTTAAGCAGTGAAACGGACACAATGTGTTAATAGAAACCTCTCTAGGGATTCTGTAGTCAGTTCAGATATTAACAGCAACTGTGTGATTGCCTTATTTTTGTGGCAGGAGGAAGTTGCCTATTTTTCGTGCTGTGCTTGCAAAGGATTTTCACTCACCGGACATAGATCGAGTGTTTTAGGAAACAGCAGGTTCATAAAGCTTTCTGTATATACAAAGATCTAATTTTTACATTTATGCAAATATAAATTTGCAATAGTTTATGATCTGCTCATAAAACATTTATGTTCTGGCGTTCAATATTTCAGCTCATATTCTGTTGCTTTTTTGGTGGTGAATTGCACAGCAGTTTGTAAGTTAAAACTCCAATGTATATCATTTTTGGCCATCTGTTCCAGCATCACTTTTATTCACAGATGTTTTAATTCTCTGGAAATATAGACAGGATGTGATTATTTATTTATTTACTTGTGTGATGAAAGGAATCCTGCCTGTAGTCATTACATTACTAAATCAGAGAAGAATATGAATGCTCTGTTTTTTTTCTTAGACTGACTCTTCATTTCAGTCTTCCTTCATTTCTGCTTATTGGTGACATTTGTAACATTTTCAATACTCCTTGAAAATTTTCCCTGGGGTCAAAGCACTGTGTGATCTTATATTAACAATTCAAGAAAACGAAAATATTTTTGGATTAGAATTGTGCAAGTCGTTTAGCTCGGCTCAGTTGTTTATTGACTTTCAGTAGATGCTGACATGCTATTTCAGACCCTTCTGTGCCACTGCATAGAAGCCTCGCTATCTAACAAAGCTATATACCTAATAATCTACATATGAAAATGTGTTTTAAGTATGCTTATCACAGCCTGAAGGCATTTCAGACACAATGCATCAAACAAATAAGAAAAGATAACAAGCCTCTTAGATTTCGGTATTGAAAATGAAAATGTGAAATGTTTTTATTTGTATGACTGGGAGGAAAAATCGGAGACTGTTTGCTCCAGCTGTCCTTGACCTATAGGCCAGCCGTTTTAAATTAGTTCATTTCTTTTCAGTGCAGCTACTTTATCATTTAATGGAAATGAGACGGTGACTTGCTTGATTTTCACATTTTATTTGTTGTTCGTGTTCAGTCTGTTGTGCGGCGTGGCTCCCTCCGTGTGGAGGCTGCGGGGAGATTGAAACTAAACATTGTTTCACTGCCGTAAGCTAGAGGGATTTTAAATGACTGCGTTTCTCTAAGGAGATTCATAAACTCATAGCTCAGTGAAGGCGATGCAGTTTTATTACAATTGATCCCACTGAAGCACGCATGGCTTTCACACATTAAATGACAGGCATCATCAGAGAGCAGGAGACAAAGGAACCTTGTGTGTGCATGTCAATCTTTTTGGTGTTTTTTCTTTCTTTCTTTTTTAAAACTTGCCCCCTAAAATTAATGACATCCTTGTGTGCAAGCTGGTAAAGAGAGGGATGAGGAGCGCTTTGGTTGGGTAGTGAGCCTGCCTGCCTCCCTCAGTAATATCAAAACGCCTGCCATAGCCACATACATAACTCACATGTCACCTTTACATCAATTTCAGCTCTGCCAAAAGTCCCCAGTGACAAATCACCGACGTAGCCCTCTTAAAGGGATATTTATGAATTGAATACACTGCTTTATCCCTCTGCGTATTCTTTATAGAGTGACAAGTGGCTTTTTTGAAGGGAAAGAGGTGTGGATGTGAATGACAATGCTGAAATAGACATTGAAAGCACCAATCCGTTGAATGTTTGTGTCTTGTCAGATTTAGCTCTAAATGTTTTCCCTCTGCGGTTCTGGTAACCAGAGACTCAGTTTCGTTTTGTTGAATAGTTTGTCTTTGAAGTGCAAATATGGCATTGTGGAATATTGTTGATTGTTTGGCTTTATTTCCATGTAACGTGATGCAATATCCAGAGTAAGAATTGAGATTTCTGAACTATGTATGTGCACTTGTCATTCAAAGGCTGTCAGCTTACATCCGGCAGTCTGTGTATTTGTATATTTGAGGTCTGGTTTGAAATGATACAAGTGAACTAGAATATTGCTTCAGATCAGAGGCTGCCTTTCTAATTGAAGCTGATGGTTTACTGCATTTGACCTGCGATGTTGCGCTTGCAGTCAAAATTAATTAATGTGTTTTTTGGAATTGATTTAAAAATGTCAGCATTTATTATGGAATGTTGTCACCTTTGTCATAGTATTTCATGTTTGTTCCCCAATTCTTAAGGAAACAAAATATTATGCAAGTTGGGTTCATTTGTGCAGAAGCCATTCATAATGAGCTATATCCTCACATATAACCTATGAAGATATCAGACAGAAGTACATTTTTGCAGCAGTGCTCTTATTAGCCTCACTTGCACTTCTCTCTTCACCATAATATAGCGCTTTGTCTTATTTTTATCCCATTACACATACTGAATAAAAGTAAATTCAGTTATAAAATAACAAACCTAGATTCTATATTCTTCAATCTGCATAAAAATGCTTGGAAAATGCAAACTCAATACAAATCTGCAATAATGAAATAATATAATAACATTACCCACATTTTATTGACTTAGTCTTCTATATGTAACAAAGATTTCACAAAAGTGAATCATTGTAATGATGTTATGGTATTTCTTCAACTACAGGCACTTTTTTTTTTTTATTATCTTTTATGGCCTAGTGGATTTTTTTTTATTTTGTATGAAGACTACTTTTGAAACTTTTGAAAAATGCCTTTACTTTTTGCTACTTTTAAATCTTTATGTACATATTTTAATAATTAATCCTTGTCCCGGACTTTCAGTTTATGAAAATATTGATTTAAATTGATCATCTAAATCTTCTCCTTGTATGATCTATGCACAAAGACTTGACATAATAATAAGTAAGTGTGTAAAGTGTCTTTAAGAGTTCACAGGGTTAAAAATGGCCATAGCTGAAGAAAAGGCCATTGTGATGGTGTTTTCATGTTGCATGCATCAGAATGGTCTGCACCATTGGTTGGAGGGAAGACAACCTTCCCCAAAAAGCAAGGGCATTTGTGTGTCATGTGTGCCAGGCAGACACTGAGGCTAGAGTGAGTCACTGATGGCAGACTGAGAGGTATTAAGCAGTCTCATTGCTGCTGATTGTGTGACTCTTACTGAAAGTGACACCTCCTGTATTTCCTCTATATCCCTCCTGCTGCTCTTCCCACTTAGTAGTGTTTTTTTTTTCTCGAAATAATGTCTTCTTAACAATGAGGGTTCATTTGGAGTTTATGTGGCAGGAAATATACAGGATCAACCTCAAATCAAACCAAATTTGTCACACCACATCATGTTATACGTTGCGTTTTTTCTATTCTCTCACCAAGTCTGTTGTTGTTTGAGTTTCCCTCATGTTACATCCAGTTCTCCATGTTGAAGTGCAGTCAGATGACAGCATAACTTCTAACGCAGTCCAGACAAATCAGGCTAGCTGGAGTGCAGCGGTCATGTGTGGGAGCCTCTCTTTTCTTTACTGGATGTTCAGAGCTCTGGGCCATTTAAATCTGTCATCTTTTCTTGTGTGCATTTATACAGAGAATGTGAGTTGGATTAAATTTCAAGCATTTGCTGGAAAGTTAGATAAACCAATCTGCTTAAAATGAGGTAGATGGCAAGAGGAGGAGGTAAGAATGTAGGTGGTTTAAAAGAGGTGATGTGCACAAAGGCACAGCTCGGCTTTTAAACTGTCAGAATGAGATTTGAAGAAAATATGGGCAAAGGATTGACAATTTATTTAACTGTAGCAACCACAGCACCACAATCTTTATAACAAAGAAAATAGGCTTAACAATAAAGGCACAACAGATAAAAGAGTTTGAGGCAAACACGAAAACTAATTAGAAAGGGGATCAATGACATCCAAGAACAGGAATCAAAAGAACAGGTTTTATTCAGGTGAGATGCTGTGCAGAGAGATATGTGAAAAGTTAGTACCAGAAGAACTCACATTTGACCTTTCTGACATAAGCTGATATAAATTGGTCCAGATAATGGCAATATTGTGTTATTTTAAATGTGAATGGTATACATTGGTTTTGGGGGCAACACTTCTATAGAAACCTCTTGCTCAGGTTCTTTTCTTTTGGTTTTGTCTTCCTTTCGACACATGATTTCTAGTCTTTCAGGCTTATTTTTTAAAGGAAGCACACCATATATTGAGGATAGTAACCCATGGTTTCCAAACTGTAGTTTTCAGAATGATTCCCCATACCATAGCTAAATTTAAGAGCACTTGCTCCATCCTGCTTGGCGTAGTCCTTCTCATGGTGAAATGTAGGAATGTAACGATTCACTTAACTCACGATTCGATTCACAATTTTAAATTTCACAATTAGATTTTCTCACAATTTTTTTTAACAAAATGAGATTGAAGACAAATTATACAGTAAATGAAAATGTGTGCTTTTATTAGGCTATTGCTGTACATTTCTTTGTGAAATTGAAATGTAACAAAACTAAATTGAAATTTCAAAACAAACCCCAAATCAAATAAGCAAGTTACTAGCATGTGGAAAGTGTTAGTGGCACTATCAGAAGACCGAAAAAGTGCTGGCCTCTGGAAGGGACCCTTGAGGAAAGGGAGACAGGCAGGAAAGAGGAGCTAAGCTAGTGTGACACTCAGCCTCTAATGAGTAGCAGCCACTTAAGACCTGTGAACCTTCTCTCGCCTCTGAACTGAAGCCCAACTGCGGATGAGAGCGCATCAGCTCAGTCGCTCTAAGGACTTCTACACATTTAATGCCCTGTCATCAGGACTAATCCTCTCTGCCCAGCACTGCCATGGCACGGTGCCCGCGTGCAATATGCCTCTGCTCCTGCTGGGGTGCCATCGTGGACGCACATGGCACTGGAGGAGCCCAGGGAGAGTCGTGGGCAGAGAGAACGGAATCTTCCGGTTACAGTCACGTCCGGTGGCAGTGTCCAGGGAGAGGGTTCTGATTACGCAGGATATGGAGGGGCTGGAAAAAAGAGAGGTTTGGCTCACTGGGCCAGGAATGACTGCATTTCCCCCACCAAATCGGAGACAATATGATACCCCTCGTGAGAGTCGATGCACCTGCTGAAGAAAGCCATTTACAGATTAAATACTGATCAGAGCAATCTTCTATTTTTGATTATAATGCATCGAGAGCCTCCCGGTGCACAGTTGGCCTGAAGATTACAATAGAGAGGTTAAATTCACACAAAATGCTTGTTGGGCACATTAGACTCAGCATTCCTCATTTAGAATAGGGAATATCATCATGTCTTTGTGATGGGAATGTTGATTTGCCTTGCTTTTGTAGAGCTGAATGTTTTTACTTTGTGTTACGTGACCGTCTGACCTGTTTTTTTCCTTCTCTTCTTTGAGAAAAGTAGCTGATGTCGCTTTTAAGAAGTCAGCCTCACACTTTACGTTACCTACTTTTGATTAGTTTAGCTCCTCTGCTGGCATCCTAACACTAAAGGGAATGTCCTTCTATTTATCTATGCCTCACATCTGAATCTTTCTCGACCCCCCACTTGCCGTCCCTCCTGTGGAATCTGCATCACATCTATTCAATAACAGTTTCAGGTCATGGCTTCAATTATATCCACATCACTCTGGTGCACCTTTGAAACTATAATGACTGTTTTGTGAGCAAAGACTGAATGAATAATAAAAGAGCTGGGTATGAACAAAGAGAAATCTCTGCGTAACCTTTGTGTTACTCGTTTGTAGTGGTAATTTGTAATATGAGGCTGTGGTTCACTTACTTGCTACAAGCTTGTTTTAGTGAAATTGCCTTGTCTGCTGATATATAATTAATTGGCTTTGCACCAATATTGAAATTCTGGCCGAAAATCTAGTGATTATTTGCATGTTATGTCTGATAGCAAATAAATGGCCAATATAATAAATTAAACTGATTGTTTTTTTTTTTCTTGAACAAGAGGTTTGAACAAGAGCCCGCAATTATCCAATGTGGACTGTCTAAATATTTAGTATTTACAGATACAGTGAAATTTGATATTGACTGATATTGTTCATAAATCTTGTGCATACCTATAATTAAAGTATATTTCGAAGTTCATATCCATGTAGGGCTCCAAGTAGACAGTTGTTTGTTTGTTTGTTTGTGTTTAGCACTATCACAGAGTAACACATTTAGTCAGTATCACAGTGAGCGGAAGGGGGGGGTGGGGTATTGCATCTTTTATATGGCAGTCATATTGACTTCCAGTGTCATCAAATGCAGACACTCATTTTTTTCTTGCTCTTCTTGTTTTTCTTGCAGAAAGTAAATATTTTCTTTATGTCAGTAGAGGCTGCTTCATATTGCTCTTATTATGGATGCCAAAGTGTCTGATCCCAGACTGAAATCTAGCTTGGCAGAGATCTGTTCCAGCACTGGATGGCTAGCATGCTGATGTATTGGCGTGTCTGTGCCTTTCAGAGCCCAGACTGCTTGTTATTTAGACTGGTAACCTCCACTTCTTCTCCGCCTGCTCCTTTCAGTGCCTCTATTCCTGAGGGCCTCCCTATCCCCCACCCAGACAAGCCTGAGCTCATTAGAACATTTCCCTGGATTAAAGTCCTCCTTTATGGATTACAACAGTTAAGATGTTTGAGCAGTTCTTGTCACAGAGACAGGTATTTAACTTTTAACGACTCATTTGGCTGATTACCGCAGTTTGATGATTTTGGAAGCCATTGGCACTTTTTATTTTCATATTAGTTGTTACCGTTTGATCCATCTCGTCTAATCGAACCTCACTCTACCTGTGATTGAATGTTTGTCTTCTTTTGATGTTGTAAATGGGACGTTCCTCTCAACTGTGACTAATTAAAATTATCCCGTATGAATTGCAAGTGTTTACTGAGAAGTTCATTAGCCTCTCTGGGGCAATCAGTGGAAATTAAAGGTCATGTTTGCTTGTTTGTTTTCGGTGAGAGAAATGCTTTAACATTTTTACGAACAGGTTTCCAAAACATGACTTTAATTTGAAATGCAGTGCTCAGGGGCTTCTTCAGTTGAGCTGCTGGTGTCTCCTCAAATGTTGGATTTGAGATTAAGGTTCAAATGCCACCTCGTTCTTTTGGGGAGCTGCATTTGCATAACTAGCTGCCTTTCATTTGCACACCAAAACAATTTCCTGTTATTTGTTTATTGATCTGGATAGACATTCATTTATTCCTCTTTATTTCCTGTTGAATATTTTATAATGTTAGGATTGCTGCCAGTATCTCATTTAGACCATTATGGTTTTGAAAACTACTTTCCTCTTGAATGTGACTGTTGATAAATTCTCCCACATAATCATAGTAATTGTTGTGTCATTTGTGTAATGTGTGAAGACAGATTTCATTACTGAAATCAGATAATTGCAAAAAAATTATTTTTATTTTTGATGTGTAAATTGTATAAAGATTATACATTTATACATTTGCTGCTTAAATAATAATAATAATAGTAATAATAATATGCTCATTTATATCCTCTTAAATTCTGTATTAATGTGCCACTTGTCACACTTTTATATAATTATTTTTGTTCACTGTTAGTCTATAACTTTTTTTTTTACTATTATCATTTCCTTTATTGCCTGTTATAATGCATCATTAAAAAGAAAAATCCAACTGCATTTATTAGTGAAGTTAAAATTATGATTTCCAAGTGTGGCTGGAAATTTGGTTTGCCTTCATTCTGTTTGTGTAACCACTGTGGCATGCAGTCAGAGGGCAGTTGTGTAGCCTGGGCCAAGCTGCTTTTGTCTGTAATGAGAACCTACCTGTGGGTCATTCTGGGGTCTTGAATGCTACAAGGACTTTGCAGTTTTCTCCTGGCTCTGAGGCAGGGGTCTCCAGTACACTCCAATGACAGGGGTGCCTGCTCAAAATTGCCTGACCTCTATTGTTGCACATACAGGTCACTTCACCTCCTATGGGAACTTCTAAATTGAACCCAGCTTGCGCTTTCATTTTTTATTGCATGCCACCCCACCTCCTCCTTTCTTTTCTCTCCTGTCCTCCCTTCCCATTCCTCTTATCTTCCATCTTTCTTCCCTCTCCCTCATGTGTTCAGTGAGGTGCAAAGTTATTCAGGGGTGGAGAAATGGATTTCTAGCTTTAGTTTTGAACTGCTGGGCCTGGCTTTTTGCATTGTGAAGGACTTAGTATTTATTTTTATTTTTTAACAAAGCAAAAGGAACAAGAGCACTGTTATATTGAGCTTATTTGCATGCTTGTCTCAGTGCATTGTTGTGCAGCTAATATTTACAAGAGTTTGAAAGTAAATGCCATTGTGTTCTCAGCTCTCTGGATCAAATGGCAGGGGAACTGAGGTGCACACACTGAAGCCTGATGTATTATTCCATTTCATGGAGTCTGCCAGCCTAGCACGCATACCCTGGTAATCTATACCCCTGCCGCTCGCCCCCACTTGAAATAAATAGGATGGGTATCTGTCTCCCTGACTCTCAGAGATGCAGTGATTGATGGATCTTGTACAGGATTAATTATTGAAGCTAGTGGTTTCCTCTCACAGACAAGACTATACAACACTGCCAAGAGCTGCCTGGAAGATGGTGTACAAATAAAACTGCCCTTCATTTATGAATACAATATCACTGGGAAGGCCTAATAACGTATTGTTTAAAATTTTATATATGTATAATTTGGTTGCGCTTATTTACTTCTCAAAGTTCCAAGTGTGTGTATTAATCTGGGAAGGACATATTTATCTTGTGAAGGACATTGACCATTATTATTGTTTTTTCTTTCTTTTCTCTCTTGACCTCGTAGAGCTGCAGTGTATCAAGGCTAACTCAGCTTTCTTAGTGTCCTGGTTCTTATGTCCCTCAGGTTTGGTCACGTGCATTATTTTGTATTTCATCTTGGTCAGCTGCTGTGTGTCAGGTAGTACGATCCTTTTTTTTAACCAATGGAAATGACCCCGTCCGCCTGTCTCAGTAGGGATAGGCCTGTCTTTATTTAGATGTTTCACAGAAAGCACATTAGACGGAACTGTGCTCCATCAGTATGGAGAAAGAGGATGCCAACTGCAGAGGTGATTCACAGAGACTTCGATAGACTCCCACATCCTGGTGCTTTTCGTTCAGATCAGTGGGTGGGAAGTTCTAGCTTAATCAGTAAAAGGGCACGCAAGCTCTTCTGCTTCACAGGATCCCTCCTCTTATTCTCTTTCTTGTTATGTGCTGGGCTTTGATCTTTAAAGGTCCTTGAGAACGAAGAGCCAGCAGGCTGGGACTCTCTTCCTTTGGATTCCTGCCCATCTGCAGCTCCATCTAACGGACATCCCTGGACACAGCAGGCCTTCTTGTCTTTCTCGCTCTCTCTTTTCCACTCCTTTTCTGCACTCTTTCTGCTCACACTCGCTTCAGCCCATCATTATACTGATTTTCTTTCTTCCTATGCACTCATTTGTTTTGAACCATGATATATGCATTTGCATTTATCTATCCTTTTTGTGTCATAGCAGGTAATCATTTTTACAAATTCAAAGCGGCACTAAGCGCTGACAAATGCATTTCTCCCCTGTTGGCAAAATCCCGCTCCTAAAGTCGTGACAACAGGTCGCAAGCATTCATTGCATAAGTGTGAAGCATTACACAGGGTTTGTCAACCAAGAACCTGAGCACAGCAGGACTCCCTGGACTTGCTGCTAACTGGATTGCCATTAAAGTCTAAGTTAAACATTGTACTGTTGTCAAAATCTGTAGGGGTTTTGCCAAGGTAACATGATATTTGCCAGATCACATTATCCCTGTTTTGTACTAAAATAGGGGGATTGTCAAACAAAGACATTTCTCCTGCTGTGAGCGCTATGCCTCTATCCACTCTTCACACTTTAGGTTTAGGATCTCCTAACACATGTTCTCTCGCAAAACACTTAAGATCTTTCAGAATCTTCACGTTACAACTTACAGAAATTGCAGAAATTCATCTGCTCTTCAGCAAGGTACTTAGATTATTGGGGTAAGGAAGCCTTTGATCTATGGATTCATATATCATTAGACCTCGTGCTACTTGTAGAGATGTCTGAGGACAGCAATGGATGACACTGCCTGACCTTTACTGCTTCCAGCATTCCATTAAATCACAATATGAAAGGTCACTCTTCATCGCTTTTATGCTCTTAAATGTTACTTCTGCCACATTGGTCAGAGTGTTGAAGTCCTGTGACAGGTGTCCTTCATGAAGGTCGGTGTAACAAAGTTCATAGTCAAGGGAAGAAGGAAGTGGGAACCGGCGAACATTTAAACAATTTTAATAAACAATTAAAAAAACAGAAAACAGCGCGACAGCCCCTCACAGACGACTGCCGTGCACAAACAAAACAAAAACAACAACATAAAATCCAGGCCTGGTCCTCTCTCGTCTTGCACTGTCGTCACTCCTCCTTTTATCCTTCCGGAGCATGTGTCACTCATTATCATCTACTCCACCGGCTTCGCTCCGTTCCCCTGGCTCTCAGTCCCGCCCCAGTCGTCACATACCCCCATTGCCCCTTGCAGGCTGGGGGTACTCACGAGACTGTGCTCTATTCCCCTCCGGGGGCCCCGCAGCACGTGGGGGTATGGAGAGACGAGGCAAGAGAAAAGGAGATGGAAGGATGAGGAGTGACAGAGACGAGAGAGGAGAGAGAGAGAAAAAAATTATAATAATTCTCAGTCTGGTTCCCGGACACACTGCCACTCGGCCCTCCACCAGCTGGGCAACCTCTTCCGCGATGCCTGGTGGTGGATGGCGACGGCTCCTCCACATTCGGGACAGCCAGCAGGAGTCCCCCATTCCCTGCTCTTCCCCCATCATGGCGGATGCCAGCACGCTCTGGCCTAAGGCGAATGGCGGCGACTCCTCCACCCACCCAAACACCTCAGCCAATGCCACAGACTACTCACCAAAGCTCCAAGGCACCTCTGACACAACTCACTCCAGCCCACCGCCTCGAGTGTCCATGGCGGCAGACTGCTCTGCCATGGTCGATGGCACCGTGGATTCACCACAGCGGCGAGGGCTCTCTGACAGCGTGTCCCTCCTTCCTCCCGGGTTTTGGCACCAATGTAACAAAGTTCATAGTCATGGGAAGAAGGAGGCGGGAACTAGCGAACATTAAAAAAAATGTAATAAACAATTAAACAAACACAAAACAGCGCGACAGCCCCTCACGGACGACTGCTGTGCACAAACAAAACAAAAACAACAACATAAAATCCACGCCTGGTCCACTCTTGTCTTGCACTGTCGTCACTTCTCCTTTTATCCTTTCAGAGCTCAACCATGGGACTTGAGACTGGTGAGTGGCGCATGTGTCGCTCATTATCATTTACTCCACCAGCCTTGCTCCGGTTCCACGGCTCTCGGCCCTGCTCCACTCGTCACAGTCGGCACTTGAGTTTTTGTCCTACACTGCTAGATGTTGGCCAGTGTCCACCATAGATCCATATGTCAGTAAATGCCAGGCTAAAAAGGCTGACATAATCGTTAATACCACCAGTTGCTACTCATGCTATATGGGATGAAAGAGCATAGTGATTGCTACTTACTGTCACAGTATGTCCCTGCTCTAATTGTAGTCTGATTGCTGATGATCGAAGGTGCTGGACATCTTCACATACCCAGGAGGGGGTCATTGCACACTTAAAGGTACTGTTCACCCAAAAATGAAAGTCATTTTTCAAACATTTTTAGTCCTCCTCAGTTTGTTACAAACTCACTTTGTTTCTTCCGTATAATAGAATGGTGAGTGATTGAAGAATATTCTGGCCACTCTTTTAATACCATTAAAGAGGAATGAAACTGTCATTGGGAAAAAGCACCGTAAAATATCATAAAAGTGATTATATTCCAAACCATTATACTATAGATTTGTAGAATTTAGGTGGAATTTAATTCACTCACAACTTAAAGGTCTGTCATCATTTACTCACCTTCATGTTGTTCTAAACCTTTATTTATTTATTATGCAGAACATAGAATAATGTTGGTAACCAAACAGTATTGGTGACCATTCCATTGTATGAAGCATGAGCACACACACACACACACACACACACACACATACGTTGGGACAACACACACACACACACACACACACACACATACGTTGGGACAATTCTCAAAATATCATCTTTTATGTTCCACAGAGAAAAAAATTGGATAGGTTCAGATTCACTTACTTATGGTCCAATTACAATGGTTTACAGGTCTCTGTAGGTGGAGGTGATGATTATTGTTAAAGGGTACATAACATACACAGTTTCACCTAATCTCATGTTAATCTTGAGTACCTATAGAGTAGTACTGCATCCTTCATATGTCCAAAAAGTCTTTAGTTTTATCATATTTATAAAAGAAAAATACAGCTTTCCGATTCTCTCCGGAAAAAGCCAAGCTCCTGGAGGCGTGCCGTGGGCGGAGCTATAATACTGATGTTTCATGTTGTTTCCATTAACATATATTCACTTATGTGCTGATTTCCAACAAAAGACAGAAATCTGATGCAAGTAAGATTTTCGGCACAGAAATTCTCCATCATTCGTCCAAATTATTTTTTAAAACTTTGGCCATGTTTAGCATGAGAATCCATCTCTTTAACACTGTGAACAACTCTGAATACATGAAACACCATTATAGCCCCCCTTTAAATGAACTTATTGTGGTCTTTTTGTCACTCATATTCTGTATGGTTTCAGAAGACTGGAAATTTAGAACATCAAAAGTACCATAACAAGCATTGTAATTGCATGGAAAAGAGCAACCAGTCCATTGTTCATTTTTCATATTGAGTTACTCAGAAGAAAGAAATTCATACAAATTTAAGTTTGGAATGACATGAAGGTGAGTAAATGATGACTTTTTTTATATTTGGATGAACTAATCCTTTAAGAAATTACTTACTCTCATAAGAATTGATGAAGGGAATTAAATCACCAGTTAAAATCACCAGTGTTTCTTTTGGTTTATTCCAGCACATGACCTTATTCACAATTTTTCAAACCTGAAATCTGTTTTGATGAATGAAGTAATTATTCAGATGGAGAAGCATGCCTCCATGCTTCTTAATCACCTTACATACAGATTTTCTTGCTGAAATCTAATTAGACTATGAATGCTCCTTCCATTTGAATGAGCCGAATTTTGGATGCGAACACACAGCCCCTGTAGCCAGAGGTACACAGTTGCAGTGTGTATAAGTTATTGTGTAGCAGTCCTGAACACAGGACCTTCTTCACATTTAAATGAATCCAGAAGTGACCCACTCAACCAGGAAATAGCTCTGATTTGTAAATGCTTAGCTGTGAGTTTGTGGCCTCGGATTTCTGTTTGTATTTCACTTCCACCTCGGACCATGTGATAGATGTGTATCTCAGAGAGAATGGCTCCAAAAAATTGCATTTCTGTCCTGTCTCTTGTCTGTCCGAGAAAATAGAGACTGCACAGCTGACTGTGGAATAGGTTTGGTAATCTGGCATTGCTGGGACATTCCGTATCATTGGCAAGATTCACAAGCACATGCTCTGCCGCCGAAGCCAGAAAGGTTGAGGTGTCGACGGGGTATGTTCGGGTAGTTCATTAAAACGTGCCCTCTCCTAACCCCTTTTCTCCTTGCAGCCTGTCCTTTAGCGAAACCTTGAGGTTCCATTGAAATTCCGCCGAGCTTTCCTCTTTTGAAATATCTGTTGATGAGGTAATGCAGTGCTGCGATAGCTCTCTGCTCCCTCTGCTGCTGAACATTTCTCTAAGTCATGTTTACATAATTAGCGAGCTCTCAGAGAGCCTTGGCAATTTTTAAAAAATGAAAGGAGCTAGTTAGTAGTCCACTCTGTGTGTCTCCCTCTCCAAGACCACTGTGCTGAAGACACACTGATATGCATACATTCAAAAAGCAAGGTAACACACAAAACCAGCTCTTTTCTCTTTGCTTGCATATTTTTCACATACATTTTATTGTCATTAACATGTTGTATGCTATGCTGTTGGATTAAGTATTTTGTGTTTTTGTATGCATGAGCTTGTAGTTTACATAATGAGCTTGCAGTGTTTTTCCTAAAATAAATGACTGAGGCATACTGTTAATTATTGTAAATAGATTTTTACTTATCAAGCCTGTCCAGCATTTCTCTGTGCTGCTATCAGCCTCTGAAATGCTATTGTTTCATTTACGGCTTCTCTTACAGTAATTAGATGTTTCAAATCGGTGAAGAAACATAATTAGTGGCCATTCATTTATGAGGGCCCACACTGTTGTTCATGACAGAGATGTGTGTATTAAAGTTATTTTTGTCCCATGGCTATGTAGAGACATTATGTGATTAATCATTTAAGTACAGCCCAGATTGGCAATGGACAGTGTGATGTTGTTGAGTCTCACTTTGCCCCCTCTTTGACCATTTCACTGAATCTAATTATGTAACCAACTTCAGAAGTGTGACACTGTTATATTAGCCTAGTTATATGCTGGAGTGAATGTTTTTTCAGTTTGGACTTTTGTCAAATTTTCATTTGTACAGTGCAAGTTAAAATAAAAATGCAAATTTTTAGAGTTCAGAATTTGCCTGCTTAGGAGAGCTTTCTCACCACAGATAGAAAAAAACACTCTTTAATTACAAATGTGATGAGGGCTGTAAATCTCTCTCCCTCTCCTTTCGTGTTGTCTTGAGAGATGAATCAGCTAAAGCACGCAGGCATCCACACACAAATCTTCATTAGATGTGGTTGATAAACCATTAATCCATTCTTTCACTCTTTTTTCTGTTTTTTGTTTTTTTTGGTCCACTCACATTCTGAGTTTGAAAGGAAAGACCACAAACCTTAGTCAATATAGACATCATGTTTAATTTAACACAGATGAAAGTGAGACTGTAAGGGATAGATTTACAGTTTTTAAATAGGCAACTCATACTTTGGTGTTACTTGTTTGTTTGCTAAATACTGAAAATAAATCTTTCCAGAAGGGATGTGCTCCAGGACCTTAAAGAGTTAAGATAAAAATTAAAATTCTGTCGTTTATTCACCCTCATGTCATTTCAAACCTGTTACTTTCTTTATTTAAACCAAGAATTTTACATTCTGAACAATGTCAAACTCCTAAATGACTAACTGACTGAGTAACTAACTAATTACAATCAGTCAGTCTAACTATAATCAAACTCGATTTGATCTGACATCAACTAAGTACAATAACTACCTTTAGTTTTAGCCTGTTTGTTAAACAAATCAATCGGCTTTAGAAGACTTTTTTATTTTATGAAAAATAGTGGTCAGTACATTTTTTTCAAATTTTAAAAGCATGTAATACGACTTTGGAATGATTTGAGTGTAAGTCAATGATGACATTTTCAATTTTGGGTGAACTATTATGCCCACTCTATGTCTAGCCTTTACCCATCATTTCAGCATTCGCAGACAGATCTTTGATCTCTAGTGTGCATGTAGATATGCGTGTCTGCCGCTACTCGAGTTTGTATTCTCTGAAATTGTAGTAATGATCAGCTTTCCAAAAACACGAGATTTAAATGGAGAGTAATGAATGCTATATTTGATAAACAGCATGCAACTCAGATCACAGAAGGCTGTAATTTGCACTATTTGTAGATCCTTGATTCTCTCTGTATCCGTGGCTCTTGCATAAGGGTCAGTGTTTCATTTGTCCCACTGATTGCTTGTTACTTTTTCTCTGACTCGCATGAATAATGTAAAATCAGACCATTTTCTGCCCCAGAACCAGTTTGTGCTGCAAGTTTATTTTCCTGTCAAGTGGCTGGAAATATTCCTCCCTCTGTTTGCAGCTCCAGCAGTTTGTGAATTTGATTAACCAAATTGCAGAAATTTCTCAAACATTTCCAGAAAATTGTCACCGATAGAGACACCGGGAGATGAAAACCGCCTGTGTGTGACCTTGCGAGAGGCAATCAATGGCCTTTATCTTGTCCAGCACATTATAAATCCTACCACCGGTGTGGTCAACAGGTCCTTGTAATATATTGACCTGCGGTGCAGCAATTTATCAGTTTGTCTCTGAGGTTAAATAATTTAGTTTTTCAGCTCAGCCCATACTTTCTCTTTGTTCCTCTTCATTCCCAGAGTTCCCCTCATCAAAGCTGGCCATGCGTTTTGGCTGATTTTGATGGATTGAAGTTGCAGATGTGGCATGAATAACAGAAACTCTTTTCTAATCGTAGATCTCATCTGGAGAGGAAACAAACATTGCTGCCTTTGTGTTTACCTCTGTAATTCTGCTCTCCCTGTGCTGTTGTCTGTGGACATGGGCCCTGGAGTTATAACCTCTTGAATCAACACAGGAGATCAGCGCATGCATAGTCGGCAAAAGAAATTGCTTTCATTTACTGCAGCAAACTAAGGATTTTTATTTTTTATTTTTTTTTCTGGCTCTCCTAGAGTTAAAACTAGCACCTGAAGGCTTCCTTCTGCTTTTTAAATTGGAGTAATTGAATGTAAAAAAAATACCACAGTGATTCTGTTCTCTTTTTTATTTTTGACAGGGCTTGATTTATTGTTAGAGTATGTATACTGTAATAATAAACAAGAGCCTGTGGCCTTCACATGAGACATTTATGGAAGGCGTGATGTGCTTGACATACCTAGGAAAAAATCCCCAATGTTTTCCCTCATCTACTTTAAATCATCACTTGCTTGGGAGCAGTCGTAAGCTGAAAATTCAGAGATGCTCTTTACGAGTGTTATGTCCCTTATTCCTGTTTGTCTCTTTCATTATCACTTCTTGAGCATGACGGTAGCAGCCAATACTTCTTCAAGCAAGATATATGCAGTGGGGAATTAACAGGAGATTGATGTAGTAGATACCAAATACCAGACATGAGAGGATTGAGTGGGCTTGAATAAGAAATACACAGCTAGGACGTGCCAAGGTCTGGGCTAAACCTTGAGCCAAAATTCCCCCTCAACTAAACTCTGCTCCCTGAGATGAAAGACAGAATTGTTCTGATATTCTGATCAAAGCCGGCTATCTCCAAACTCCAAAGGAACACCAGGAAATCTGCAGAAATATGAGCATGCACAAAAGAACATTGTGATGCATAATGTATCCTAAGTGCTGTTAAGATTTTTATATAAACATCTGACTACGGTGTATGTTCATTAATGAATTTATTTATTGTTTGCCCACCTCAGCATTTAGTATATTTAAAAGACTTTTAATCTAAAGCTGTTTGATGTCTCTTCTCACTAGTATGTTATACGCTTTGTGGTTGGTTCTGAATCCATGAGTACTCAAGATTTAAGGATTTATTTATTTATATATTTAGTTACAGAAGCAACTTCTGTATTAAAAAGTTTACTTCGAAGACAATTTTATTTATATAGACCATTAATTGCGATTTTTGCTGAAGAAAGCAGACAGGAAAATAGACTGAGAAAGGGAGCGTGATTGGGAAATGACCTAAAACAATTTTTTTTTTTTTTTTTTACAAAAGTCCATTCCACAGTAATTTGTTATTTGAGTGACCAGTACTGTTATTTGATTGACAGTCATGAATAATTATTCTATAAAGGCTTTCATTTTGTTGACCTGTGTAATTGTGTGCCGGGACTACACTGTGAAGTGAGCCATGAAGAACGCGATGTTCTAGTTTCTCCACAACCTGTTAACACGTCATGTTTTCCCACTGCCTGTTTGACATGCTGACTTTTTGAATGAGTGAGCCAAGCTGCCAATACTGTGTAGATTAGAACAAGCTCACAAAAGAGGCAGAACTCCATACCTCTATAAATGTCACCATCACACTCCTATTAAATGGGCCCGGTGCTGCTAAAAGCCGACGTAATTGCTATGCTTTTTTCACACGTTCCCATCAAGGCCAAAGGGTCTGGCAAAGCCTGTAGATTAGTCTGTGTAACGCACAGGCACAAATGATGTGTGAACTGATGTTTGATTGTGTGGATGGAGTGAGGTGTTATTGTCGGAGGTGCTTATCAACACATCTACTGCGAGGTCTCTGAGTCTCTCCATAAATATTAGTGCTTTTTAATACATGGTCTTTGACTCCAGTGAAGCGTACATTGTTATTAATACTGCGAATAAGCTTAATGTCTCCGTAATTAGAGGAAGGTAAAAGATGCTAATGCAACAAGTCAGTGTTCTTTAGGTTTTTTTTCTTTTTTTTTTTTGGAAGAAAGCACCATTATGAATGGTGGGCTGTCGAACCAAAGGATATTATGTCTGGAAATAAGTCCTGCATTATTGTTTGAAATTTCTCTCCACTTACATACAAGTGCTGCACTTCAGAGAGAAAATGTCCTTAGGGTTTCCTGTTACAAATGTTGTTGCTTGAAACATAGCTTTCAAATGCATTTGCTTGTTTGTTGACAAACAACGGTCTCGAAAACGGCTCCCTCAGGCGTTACGGCAGCAAACCTCTGATTTAAACTGCAAATATCCTTTCACGGCTGTTAAGGATGATAATCTGTTATATAGGGAGGGGATGCGAATCTCAGCTCCATGTCCTCCCTGAGCCAGTCAGGCATGTTATCTGATATGGATGCTCACCGATAGACTGGAAATTTTGTCTGTTTGTGTGCACCTCCCTCACAGGGTGTACTACCATGTAAATAATAGATACCCTTAGGTCTGAATCACACACAAGATAACCTTCAAGACAGTCATGGATCAGCAGCTTTACATTAGTTGATAGGATTAAGGAAAAAATATCTACAGGAGTCTCTTAATAAAAAAGACAATCACTGTCTGAGAGAGGAATTGAGACGTGTGTTTGGAACCAAACAAGAATGACAACGAGCTGTGCTGGTGATATTTCACAGGACTCATGGTCAGTTTTGGATCATGTGATTTTGTTCTCAAACACTGGATTGAAATTAGTTCATACTATTATTTGCTGCTTATTTTATTTAATTTTATTTTGAAAAGAGCATTAGGACATAGACTAGAAAACTGCTTTGCTGTCCTCCCATCTAACCATCGAGAGACCTTTTACACTAAACAAGCTGTGCATCTGTCCTGACTGGAACATTGCTGTGCCACACAGCTATGCTTCTCCATTTTCCCCTTTTTGTAGGCTAGATTAGCATAGGGCTGTGATGGTCGCTGTTACAACCGCGTCACTGCAGTGGTCGGTTGCCACCGTGGTTGTCTACTGCCACCGGCGGTAGTACATGTGACGTCACATACTCTATAGCAAGCATAATATGAAGTTTTGTATACAAGTGTAATAGTTGCAAATTGTTTTATTTAGACTATAAGTCTATGGTAATTCAAAAATGACTTCAAACGCCATACACAGTATTTCGTGGCAGGTTTGAGAACAGGAAAAAACAGTTTATTCTGCATTCAGCAAATTAATTTTGTGTTGGGCGATGGACCTTGTTGGGAAACCAAATACTACATTGCTGATCTGGAGCCATCTCCATTCATTTCACCCATCTGCGTTTGTACAAATGTCTTCAAGTTCCCATGATCGTAAACGCCTGGCTGGTCAGGTTTGGTGAGGCTTTCTCCAAACTGGCCAAATACAAATGAGATGGCGATAAATGGTAGATGTTAACAAGAAATGTGGGAACAATTCCTATTTCAAAGAGAGCACATGCAGACGAGGAGTTAATGCGTCCACTTGCTTGGTGGCGGAACAGTGAACCGTGTCTACACCGGACGTGACACCGCCGCGTCGCAACAGGTTGAGTCTGTCTACACAGGACATTTAAACTTTGGTAACGGTGGATGGTGGGAACGGTGGTAAAAATCTGCCACCGTCACAGCCCTAGATTAGCACAACAAATGCTATAGAGTTTCGATGGCAACATCAAAGCACTGGATCTTAATTAAATCACGATGACAGAAATAACAAAACTGCCATTTTCCTGAAAGCCTAGTATCACAAAAGCTATTTTTTTTCCAGATTTTTTTCAAACTGATGTTATAAAGAGTTTATGGAATGCAAAAATACATTTAAACTTTACAACATTTGGTTTTAAACCAGGCCCACCCCAATCTGATTTAGCAAAACTCTGCAGAAAAAGGATAATTGTAACAGTAAAACTTCACAAGGTTCCACTCTACTTGTGTTTTTATTAAATATTTTTAATATGAAAATGCTTTCAGCTACCAATAAGAGTGTAAAACTGTCAGATCTTTTAAACTTCTTTTACTTTTTTCAATCCACAGAATTCTCCAGATTGTCCTCAAAAAAAAAAAAAAAAGTGTGAGAAGTCTACAGGTTCTTTTTGGGCTTGGTTTAAATTCGATTGGTGTAATGTTGTCACATTGTCTTATTGTGACATGTGACTAGTGCTGATTTCATTGATAACTAATAATTATCAACTGATGGTGATACAGTTCTTATTGTCTCGAGAATGTCTGTATGGTTTAAGACCTGTTCAAATATAATACGTTTATCTAATGGCTATTTGCTGAAGTATAAATCACCCTGTTCCCCATAAAAAAGACAGATCTACGAATAAAATACCAATGTTGCAAGCAATGGAGGAAGTGATTGCAGCAGACGAATGATTACAATGAGCATGAAAGTCTTGCTCTCATTATTCAGCCGTATATGAGATATACTCAGGGCAGCATTAACGCGACTTTGGAAGAGGAATTAGAGAGTAATAACTCATAAAACAGTGCAATTAGTACAAGCAGCTGTAACACGGTGACCCCCATTCATCAAAGCAATTGGTCTTGCATATTTAAATTGTGAAGCAAATATTTTTTTTTATTTTGGTTGTATAGCAAAGTCTGACGGCTTGATTTCAGTAGATAGTTCAGAGAACTAGCATGACGATGGGGGCCACGGAGCTCATGTGAACTACTGGGATGGAGCTCATCCGTGAGGAGCTTCTTTGCTTACAGGCTCCTTTGAAGGACAAGGAGACTGCAGGCGGTTCACCGCTCAGAGGCTAATCCAGGGTCTGTAGGCAGCTTTATTAAAGGAAGTGTAATTAGTCACCAAGGAAGGTGGGCTAAAGGGGAGACCTGCAATAACTGAAGTCTGTAGAAGATATTGTATGTGCAACCTGGTGTCCTGTGGTCTTGTAGCATTAGCTCTTAAGGTCACCCAGCCTGGAGGGCAGAGCAGCAAAAGGTTCAAGTGTAGTTTAAATGTTCCTACTCTGGCAGTGACAAACCAATCCTGAGATTCCCAGGCATTAGAGCTCAGCCCAGATGATATATAATGTTATATACTATACTATATATTATTACTACTGTTATTATTTGTGTGTATATATATCTGCTTTATATGGACCACATTTGGTATTAGCATCAGTGTCAGCTGTTGAAAAACCACTCTTTCTGTAGTGACAGGGGCATCAGATGTTTCTTGAAAGACCTCTTTTTATACTCTCAGCAGCCTTATTGTAGGAAATACCCAGAGTGCCACTAAATTCAGAAATGAAGACTCTGAGCTATGAAACAAAGGCCTGATTTGCCTTAATCATCATTTGCTCTGGAATGGAAAATCAATGGCCTTTGATGAGAGTGTTTTGCAGTGTGACAATGTGAAATGTGAGATTGGATGTTTAAAACAGCTCCTGTCTTTGTTGTTTTGGAACTCCATTCTTTTAATGTGTGGGAAGTGTTCCATCTATTATGGAGCGCTTGTCTGTCAAGGAAATTAGTTTCCTGGAACTTTGAACAGAGGAGAAAAAAACCTAGAAACCTAGAAAGATTCTTCTTTTTTTCATACTTTGGTGGAATTGGGCTTTGCACAGGAAGCTTGGCTTGCATAACAGACGGGATAAATGTGTCACTCACTGTCAGTGACAGTCCTCTGAAGTAACATTTGATTAAACCTGCTTTGCCAGTCTGGAGCCCAAATAGAGACAAACTGCTCTGTATGTTCTTATCTGGGCTTAAATTTTAAGAAATATTGATTTGCTAGTTTGACTTTTTATTTATTTTTTCTTTAAAGTAAGTTATTGACTTTTTATTTTGATTAAATAATAAAAATATAATATGCTCAGATCTATTATTCAGTAAAAATTTTGGTCAGGCTTTGAATATAGACAGTTTGACAAATATTACTTTGAAGACTACATTGATTTCTACATTATAGTTTCTGTAAAACAGGATTTCCACGGTCATAGAAAAAGTGGAAATGTCAAGGAATTTTAAAATTGTGATTTCCAGGTCTGGATCATTACTATCATTACCAATTCATGAATTTTTGTAGTGAATATAAATATTTCTGGGCTATAAATTATTTATCTCTTTAGGGTTAGGGACCTTTTGCTGCATTGAAATCTCAGGCTGTTTTTTTGTGTAACCATTTATAAGAAGTGTAATCATTTATATCTAAAAATAACTAATCAGGAATGACTGCAAAAATCATAGAAAATCATTGGTCAGTAGAGGTAGGAACCTACATTAACAATGTTTGTTGCTTAGTCTTAATTTGATCACTTGCTGGCATGTGAATAACACATAAAAAAATCATAATGGTAGTTCTACAACATGTATGTTTCATGTCTTTTAGATGTTGTTTTAGGCCATAAATAAAGCTAGTCTCCTGTATTTGTGATGCACAAAGAAGCTGTAGTTTGTTCTAATGATGCCAAGCCTGACAGCAATCCCTCCACTTATATGTAGTGGTTCCATACAGCAGGAGGTCCTTCTTCGAGATGAAGTTTAGAATTGCTCTTTTGCTTTTTCTAGTCGTCTTTCTTTGTGTTTGGATAAGAGATTATAGATGAATTAGTAACAGTTTTATTATGGCTGTTCATCTCCTGACTCCAACAAACAGAGAACTTCATACTTCTCAAGGTCAGTTAGGCATCTTATTAAAGCCACAGATTTGTTCTATTCTTGTCACATCGCTTGGTATTAAGGTAAAAACAAACAATGAATTAAAAGTAAATTTGTGTCTCTCTCTTCCAGACACTACATGCCCTTGTCCTCTGCTTGTTGATGCTACTTTATTTATTTATATATTTTGGAATATAAAAGTGTAATTTTGAGAGAATTACATATAATAACCCATATGGCGGTGAGAAGAATTGTGTCAGTTGCAATTCTTGAGAGTGAAGCAGTGGCTTATCTCTGAGGGAATGGGCCCATCAATCATAGCACAATGATTTTTCTTTCATTTTTACCTGTAATGGGCCGGTTTCCTCCAGTGCTTTCTGGATAGCATTTAGCGATGGAACATTTAAGTGCAATAGACCCAACACCGTGTACACAGATGGGGTGGCTAGATTGAAAAGTTATGTTGAAACCCGGTCACCTTAGACCACATCTTCCGTTTTTGGATGTAAACACACATATACACATTCAAATATGTTGCCTTGCTCCTGATCCATGTCAAGATAAATATGGATACGTAACAATATTAATGATCTGAAGAGGACGAGTAATTCATACATCTGATGTGATTGGCCTGGGACGGTTACCCGCATTACCCGCAATACCGCGGTCACGTGATGCCTACCGCGGGTCTAAACCTGTAACCGTAATCACCGCACAAAAAAAAAAAAAAAAAAAAAAAAAAACATGGCCTGCACATCTGAATGTCTTCGGCATAATTCAGATGAGCCATTTTAATCTAGATTAATTCCAAGATTACAGTGAGATTAATCTAGATTAAAAAAATGTATCTATGCACCTCTAATAGGCTAATAGCATTCAATTTGTATTGACTATTAGGCCTAGAGTACCTGTGTAATGTCTTGTAGCATAAATATATAAATACATTTCAACATACTAAAACAAAAAAAACAGGCGGATGACTCATGAGAAAAGCCAAAAAAGCAGGACCTCAGTTTTTAATTGCACGTGCTTATTCTGCTTAACACAATTCTCTCACGTGGTTGCGCAGCCGACAATTGCGCATTTAAGCTACTATTCCATCGAAACATGGCATTTATATGTATAATATATAAATATGTAGACATATAGGCTAAATTAATATAAATATTTAAAAATCTATAATATATATATAAATATTATTATTATATATTTTTTACATATTTATATTAACTTAGCCTATATCTCGTGTGCGCTTTGGTCTCAGTGTGGTTCAAGGCTATAATTTAACGAATGCTATTTAATTTAACAAAGTGTCGCTGCTCACAATATTGTGGTTGTTTTTTTTAACTTATAAATATTATTTATATTTATCTTATTTATAAATATTATTTATATTTATCTTATTTATAAGTAAAAACAACCACAATATTGTGGGCAGCGACACTTTGTTAAATTAAATAGCATTCGTTAAATGATAGCCTTGAACCACACTGAGACCAAAGCGCACAAGAGATATAGGCTAAGTTAATATAAATATGTAAAAATATATAATATAAATAATATTTATATATATTATAGATTTTTAAATATTTATATTAATTTAGCCTATATGCCTACATATTTATATTACTCTAGGCTATATGCCTTCGTTAAATAGCCTTCATTGCACTGAGACAAAAAAGCGCACACGTAATATCTATATAAATATTAATATAGCTAAACATGTACAAATATGTAATATAAAATGTAAATCATATTAAATATAATTCATATATTATATAAGTAATAAAAAAAAACCAAATCTGGCTGACTTACTTGGGGAAAAAAAAAAAAAAAAAAACACATCTACTCCCGACCCCCAATAGAATTCGTGTAGACACAGAGATCAGAAGGTATTTGCAGGAGGAAGCCCTGGATTCCCACGCAGACCCTCTTGTCTGGTGGCGGGACAATAGTGTCCGATTCCCTTTGCTTTCCAAAGTAGCCCAAAAATATATGACCATTTGCGCTACAAGCATTCCCTCAGAACGTGTGTTCAGTGCTGCAGGTAACGTCGTTACGTCTTTCAGGGCCTCCCTTAAACCTGACAAAGTGAACATGCTAGTTTTTCTAGCAAAAAAATATGAATGTTGTTATTCTAAATGTGAAATAATAAATGTTAAATAAACGTGTTCCTTATGCTCAATTGCTTAGCCTCTGTGCGCGCAAAAGTCGTTATAGTTTAAGTGATTGTTTGATGACGACGACTGTAGCCTAATCTGAAGGTAAAAATATGGAAAATAAACATGCAAATTAATATCTATTACTGATCAATACGATAAATAAAAATGTGTTTGTTTGTCTTTGATGCTGCTCTATCTTCAGATCTCTGTTGTGAATTGCGATCAGATCTGATATCGCCCCCCAAAAAATATGAAGGCTAGGGTAACCTCGCCTATTATTTCGTTTTGCAGAATTTTTATTTCAGACATCATTCCATTTCTGTTCTAAATGTTCATGTTCTAAATTAAAAAAAAAAAAAAGTGAAATAAACCTGTTCCTTATATTCGTTTGCCTCCCGTGTGTGCGCGAAAGTGAAAGTCCATCGATCACGTTGGTTTGGTGGGGGGGGGGTTTGCGGGATGCGGTTTACCGCAATACTGCGGGAATGTATTGCTTTTAAACCGCGGTAAGAAAAATTCAATACCGTCTTTGGCGCACATCTGATGTGATTGAGATACTGTATATAATTATGAAGGGTGTTTAAGCGTGTAACCTTTTGGCGCTGTTGTGCATTGATTAACATGAATGAATGAATGAATGAATGAATTTATATAGCGCTTTATTGTGTATTGTTGTATACCCAAAGTGCTTTACAATCATGTGTGTGTTGTTGTTTGGGGTCACAGTACAATGGCGCGAGTGCGCTCACCACACACCAGCTAGAGGTGGAGAGAAGAGAGAGTCATGGCGCCAATCAAGTGAATGGGGATTATTATTAACAAAAAATTCAAAAGGGCCATTAAAGACAACATAGACACAACACCTCGGTTAAACCCCTAACCTTAAAAAAAGTGCCATGGGATTTTTAATGACCACAGAGAGTCAGGACCTCGGTTTAACGTCTCATCTGAAAGACGGTGCTTTTTTGACAGTATAGTGTTCCCGTCACCTTACTGGGGCATTAGGAACCACACAGACCACAGGGTGAGCACCCCCTGCTGGCCTCACTAACACCTCTTCCAACAGCAACCTAGTTTTCCCAGGAGGTCTCCCATCCAGGTACTGATCAGGCTCAACTCTGCTTAGCTTCAGTGGGTGATATGGCTGTGGCGATTAACAAGCCAGTATTTAATAGTGCGATACGACGATGATGTATCGTCACAGAGATTTGATGATATGAGTATCAATACAACTTTCTCAGTATCGATATCGCGGCACGCGTGCAGCAGTGGACCGCACTTAATTTGAATACAAGAAATAGAAAGGTTTCAAGAAAAGT
This sequence comes from Cyprinus carpio, assembly GCF_018340385.1. Taxonomy (NCBI): domain Eukaryota; kingdom Metazoa; phylum Chordata; class Actinopteri; order Cypriniformes; family Cyprinidae; genus Cyprinus; species Cyprinus carpio. The sequence continues at coordinate 18,449,546 of NC_056619.1, read as the reverse complement.
TCAAGGTTTCTAAAAAATAATGAATAGAGCATAATATATAGGCTTCAACCATATTTAATCTGGCTGCAGAGGAACACAACCTGGGTTGCCTGATATAAAGAGACTTAATCCCCTAAACAGTAAGGATGTAACGAATCACTCAGCTCGTGATTCGCTTTGATTCATGATTTTTATTTCACAATTCAATTCACAATTTATTTTTAACAAAACGAGATTTAAGACGAAATTATAAATTAAATGTGTCCTTTTATTATTGCTTGGACAAAATGCTGCACGTTTCTTTGTGAAATTAAAATATATCACTATAATAATGTACTAATATAGCACTTGCATATTATTGGTTTTGATTGCTTCTATTGTCCTCATTTGTAAGTTGCTTTGGATTAAAGTGTCTGCTGAATAACTACATTTAAATATAATGTAAATGTAAATAAATAAAAAAAACGAAATTAAAATTTTAAAACAAGCCCCGAATCAAATAAATAACACAAATAAATGAAATCTCTTCATATAAACAAAATAAGGCTTTGTCTGTGCTCTTTCCATTTAAAATTAGAGGCAACCACTGCATTTTAATCATGATCCAAAAAAAGATGCTACATACATTCAACATGAGCAGTTTTTAATCTAAATTAGATTGTATAATTTCGAAATTTGAAGAAAAAACAAAATGGTATGGCTTAAGTTTTGTGAAACTTTGCATAAAAAATATCTGCATGAAACAGAAACATCAGACGAGCTGAATGAGACGCAGATTCACTCTCTGCCAGCGGGTGGTGCTTAAAGCATTTCTTTGGTTTCTGCTGTAAACAAAGCAGTGCTGCAATTATGAACTTTAATATGCATTATACAGAGGCAAGATGAAACGAAAATAAAACCATCTAAACTTTTCTAAAGACAGTAAGTTCCCCTCAGACATATATTTGTATAAACTCCTACCCCTAATTGAATCGTGATTTGTTTAGCATCTCATTCGATTTGAATCGTAACATATTTTTAATCAATTTTCATCCCGCTCGCAGTTAATCGTTACATCCCTACTAAACAGAGCTTCCCACTTGCTCAATACGGAAATATCTGCTAAGCGTGTTACTTGTTTTTGTCAACCTGGCAACCATATGTACGCGCGCTCTCTCCACTGTGGATAAATGCGCTTGCTTTCTGAAAACACCTGTTAGCTTGCAGTTTAGCGATCTCCACTTCAGTATTCTATTATCAGAAAGAGAGGTCATGTGCCTGTTCTTCCAATAGTTAGCAACGGCCCTAGACAGCATGTTTGGGCATTTTAGGTGATTCAGAAGTTCCAAAGTGCCTGCTCACTAGGTTATGAAACTGTTTCAGTGTCATTTTCTCCACATATGGAAAACACAATGGTATAACCACTGTAGGGTGGTTTTTGACTGATGTAAAACCAGTGTCCAATTATTAAATTGTACTAATTCATAATAAAGTATCCTCTGCCAAGTAGGCTGTTTTGATCCTATCACCCAACACCACTTTCAAAATAACATCACAGACTGAAAAACTGAAAAGTAGGTTTTACCTTACTTTGACCTCTTTACTTTGAAAAAGTTTACTTGGCTAGGTACAAAAAAATCTAAAATTTAAATTTTGTTAATGTGGCATATATTTAATTCTACTAAAGTGATGTATTGAGGCTATATTTGGAATCCAGCAGTGTTTGGGGGTTCAGTGCGAGGCTGTGTGTAATTTTACATTGATAGATAAACTGGCTCTTTGAGGCTGTTCTCCAGTGCTGAAGTGCTCACAGTGTGGCTCCAGAATGAGAGAAAGTCGGAATGGCTGATGTGTGCAGGGCAGGTGCAAGCCATTTATGACAGCTCGTACCACGGGCACTCATACTGTGCAGCGATGCCCTGCTCCATCTGGACAGTACACAAACACACACACAAACACTTGCTCACATATTCATGTGCACATGCAAATATCCACCTACAAGCACATAAATAAGAGCAGCCCACTCGCATCATCTTCACACAAAACAGATTTACCCAACTAAATTACAGTAAATGTAGATTTAAGCTTTCAAGCTTCAAAAAGGCATAACTAACTTACAAGTGGTCTATATAGCTTTTGTGCCAAGTCAAACTATAGCTTGCCAAAATGTAAATGTAAAGTCATGATATCCACACTAATTCTCCTTGACCTATTCTTCATGAGAGAAATGGTAATGTTCCTAAACGAGAAACAGTAATTTTGCATCCTACTTCAATGAATCGTTTGAATCAATTCACAAAACTGTTTGACTACATTTGTAAATCTCACTCACAAAAATGTTCCGTGAATATTGACTTAAATTTTGATCTGTTCCACACACTAAGCTTTTTGTCCACATGCATGGACCCCTGTTATGGTGCTTCCAATACATGGAAACTAGTGCAAGTTTAGCTTTCGCATTCTACTAAATTACTAAAGTCATACAGATTTGAAATGGCATGAAGGTGAGCAAATGGCAGTGTTTTCTTTTTGTTGAACTGTTACTTTAAAACAATTTTGTTTGGCCTTTATCTAGTTCTGTGTGTGTATTTGTGAGATGAATGTTTCAGAGTCATTGCCAAGATGTCATTGATTGTTCTGTGTGTTTTGTGGTTGTTCTGTCTGTTGACATTAGACAGCGCACCGGATGGTGGAATGTATATTTGTATTAGCAAAGGAAATATTGGTTTGTGTTTATACATCTTGTAGCATCTTATATTTTGGCATCTGTACACTGATACGGTCTCTTTTTACACATGACAAAGCAAGCGCTTGCAAGTTGCTGAATTAAATGCAGGTTTTAGACATATTGTCAGGGGAGAGAATAGAGGAAGTGCTGTTTTATCAGAGTTAGTCCTTGGCTGTTTATTCCTCTCTCTGAATGTTACATATGATTCAATGAGAGCAAGGTTTACCAATCAACTGTGCCCTAAAGGCAAATGGAAGGTAAGGTGTGTTTAATTTACGGTGTACATAGGGTAGGATATAGAAAATTCTTCATTATTTACTCCCTTTTGCTTCCTTTATAAATCTCGACACGTCTTATAGTCAACAGATTTAATTTATTTCCTTGACATGATGAATAATGATTATTATTTTGAGGCTTTCAAGTTGACTTTGGTCTCCAAGTCATTAGCGTGGTAAGAGGGAGGTTGACAGTTTCTTACTCTGAGGTTGTGGTTTCAAGACAGATGCAAATTGGTGCGTTTGGAGGATGTGAAAGGATTGTAAATGTGCATGTTTTCTCTCCAGCTCAAGTGTTGAACAAATGCCTGACTGGTTTTGTGTATATTATTAAAGTGTACACTTGTAATTTGATCAGTGGTTCACCTAAGAGATAGTAACAACGCATGACTGTGCAGACATCTCATGAAACAATGGCAAACATCACAAATCTTTATCATTCAAGCTATGTCTAGGGACCACAATATCATAGCCTTTCTTCATACTGCACATAAATCAGATTTGTTTTTTAAATCCAGTCTTTAGGACTGACTATTCCACACTGTCATTTTGCAAAATGATGAAATCTGATCCAATTGCTCAGACAATATAGTCAATATTCAATGTATCTGTAGAAGTAATGTAAGCGTCAGCATGATGCCAGGAGACTTTCTCACACAGCAACTGAGAGTAGCTGTCAATGTGGAAAGAGAGGATGGGAAATGGGAAATTTTGCCTGTGCTCATGTCTATCATGACATCTTGCCGCTGTTGTGAGATGTGTTTTATGCATTCATGCATATACTGTGTTCAAAACTGCTGACTTCTTCAATAACTCAATTATTCACTACACTGTAAACTTTACATAGATTGCTGTATGAGAAAAGGGTGAGCGAAAAAGAGTGTATTTGGACACAACACCAGAAACTATATTGCACAATTTGCATAAAACTGTTTACTAAAGAGACAGATGAGATTATAAGCAAAATTGTATTTACTGTCTAGGCTGCATTGCTTTGTGTCCAAATAGAGTCAGAGAAAGTCTTTAGAACAAGCAGATGGACTTCTCTCCAACCACTGGGTCACCCTGGAGATCAGGCTGTGGTTTGTTTTAGAGCACTATAATGAAAGGATGAAAGACCAGCATTGAATCAAGTCCGCTGACTTGGCATTGTGTGTTTAAAATATTGGGACTACCTGGAGAGTTCCTTGTCCACCTTATAAGCATGCAAAAGTTGTCCAAAAAATTGTGTGAGTGCAAAATAGTGTGAAGACCCTTTGTCTATTAGCAGAATGGCTGTATCATTACCGCCTCCATTATGAACCCGACCTTATTGCTGGGATTGGGTCAGTAACAGCCTCATCTCTTGCCCTGATCTAATTCTGAGACATCTGCTGCTCTGGGTCAACAAGCAGAGATTTCGGTTCCCATGCTACCATGGTAACTTTTTACTCCCTTTCAGGTCTTGCTGATTTCTTGTGTTGGATGTCTGAATATTGTTCCTGGTAGATGAGATGGAATCAACTAAATTATTGGCTTGATGGTTTCAGGGAGGCTATTGTAGTCTTATATAAGCTAATGCAAGATCACATGGTTCATTAACACCACAAAGCAATTATAAGAACTGTGCTATGCCAGCGGTAAATGACCAAGCAGAATACAATTTTGTTCACTTGGAGTTTGGGGGTGGGGCAGTTTAATTTGTTTGGGTCTAATAACAAATGTGTGTTTTTTTCTAAGATGCATGATCAGTAGTTTGAATGTGGTGTTGTATCTGTCAGATTTGGACATCTGTGGATGCAGGCTTTCATGAGAAAACACTTTAATTTTGTCCCTGCTAATGTCCAGATAAAGCCAATTTAAATCATTGCGGCATCTCATTTATTTTCATTCCTGCTCAGATGTTCTCCCACAATGGATAGCAAATCGCAGAAAGAAATTCCAGCCTTCCTTTGAACAGACATAAAAGAGGCATCACAAACTTTTTGATGGAACAATAGTCATGTCTACTGATAGACAAGCCCTGACAAGAGACTAACTCCAATAATTACAGTTTTGTGAAAGAGGCAGAAAACAATGAAGGGACAACTGAAGCCAAGTCTGGGCATTTTAGTGAACAACATCGATATCATTGAAACCAACTGGCAAAGCATTCCCCGCTGAGCATTGCATTTAGCTCCATATAAAGTGATGTATCCTGGGTATTTAAGACCTGCATTGGTAAGAGACACTGCACATTAACTCTCATCCATGTCCTGTGATGAGACCCTCTGTGAAGACATTGCTCATCTTCTTTTGCTATGCTTGTATTCCCACTCTAGGCTGTTTGCATGGGGGCAAAAACAATATAAATTACGCTGCCTCTGAAGGATGGTGCACTCCACACGAGGACCGTGATAGGGTATTGATTCTCACTACATTGCTAAAATTGCCTGTCTGCCTTCCAGCTCCAAACACACATGTGACAGTTCCAATATAGGCTAGGAACTATGCTCTATGCAAGGCCCTTACTGGGGTCCCCTCCGTTCCTGAGGCTGAACTGAGCTATCAAAACATCTATGAGAAAGTGAAACTCACATGTAAAATATGGTAACTTTTTTCCCCCAACAGATTATTAGGATCTGCATCATCTGTTTTCCACACATTATAGAGAGAAACATAATACAACAATAAATTATTGTTATTATTATTATTATAGTTCCTTATTTACATTTACATTTCACTGAGAATTAAATTGAACAAAATAAGTGCAAAAATATACTGGGTGTTAATGGGGATATTTTAGCATTCATAATCTGTTACAATAAGATAGTGAACCACTCTTTCAAATTTTAATATTTGTATAACTTATTGAATATGGAAAGTATGTGAAACTTTAAATGATGCAGATTTTAAAAAAGGAGAACACAAGGTTTTGCTGGCACTTGTACAGACAAAAGATGTTAAATTATCATTATAAGATTGTTAAATTATCAAGGACACCAACACAAAATAGATTTTATGCATAAAGAACTTTTCTGTACATATTTAATAAGTTATAATCAGCCTCCGGCCTTCAGGTTGACACTCATTCACTTTCTTCAGAACCCACAGAAGTGACTGAGCACATTGTTATGCAGGCGTTTCAGCCGCTGAATGAGAATTTGAATTCACCTGCCTTCTTTTGACATATAGAAATGAAAATCTTGTACCAAATACCTCTGTTTGATAGATGGTTTTGCGTGTCAAAAGCTGAGCTTCAGAATGCAGACCTCTTTGATGCCTCTCTCTGACCTTTCCAAACATGGTTGGATGGAAGCTCCTCTAGTCATCTTCACAGGAACATCCATATTTAGTGATTTAAAGCAGTATAGTAATATGATACACTTGGACTTTGATTTAAAAGCAGCAAATGCCCAAAGCGATTGATAGAACCCACAAAGGCACATGGGCACCCTTGCTAGTCCCAGTGGGAAGGAGAGGGGGAGGGACCGTTCTCAACCCCTTAATAAGGATTACTTGAAAGCAGGTCTGACAATATCTGCATGCTGTTCTCCCTTGATAAGCCCCATCATGTTTTTAGGGGATTGAGGCTGTGTGTGGTGATGGTGGATGGGGGAGAGGCATCTAATAGCTTTCAGGTTATACGTTTTCATCTAAGGAATCTTAAATCTATCAGCTTGACCTCAAATGGTATATAATAACTCCAACTGGATGAAATATAATGTGGAAAACTGGCGTCTGACTGATATTATAGACTGAATGGTGCTTTTAAGAACAATGATGTAAGGGTGAGTGTGTCTCCAAGTCGAAGGTGAGCCATCAGTCGCGCCTCTCGAAGTGCTGTGCCAACATTGCTGTTTTCCCCTAGAGTTCTGACCTTCACTAAACTCTCATTCTCTCTAATTTGTTCTCCTATCACCGCACTTGCAATTTTGTGCAATATCCTTTTCCTCATAGCACATATAGTGTCACTTCTGTTATTGATAGACTGGGAATGAATGCAGGAATGTGCATTTCATTGCATCTCTCTCTCTTTTTCTCTCTATCTATGTCGCTTCATCTCTTTCATGCTCTCGTGCTCTTTCTCTCTTACTCTCTAAAGACAATATTTGTGGGCACACTTTGTTTGAATCTAATAGTTTTGATCCCTGCGGAACATCCTCTGAATAAATATTTTGGGCAAAGGAAAGGAATTGAACCTGCTATACTGTGTGTATCGATCAGCTATTTAGTGAGTCCCTATAGAATGGGTAATTGTGTCTGCGTGCTTCTCCATTTTAAAGTAACTGCATTTCATCTGATGGGGAGAATAATCCATCGAAGAAGAAATAGATTGCAGGCGAAGGTACGTGTCATGGCTGAATGGCAGAAAGCCCATTAATACAATCAGGGAAGCTTGTGCCATTGTATGGAAACTAGGTTTGAAAGTAGACTCCTTCCATTTGAAGTTACCAAATATAATTGTGCATATCTTTTGATGACTTGCATCTCATTTGGAATTTACATATCCCACTGAAGTGTAATTTGTCTTTGATGATTAGCTCATGTTTAATGGGGCTGGAATTGCTTTGTCTCTGCTGCACACTCACATCCTCTCCTGTGTTCCAGTTTCTTTGGGCCGGATCACATTTCAGCTGTCTGTAGTCTTTGACCGTTGAAGCAATGACAGAGCTGTACTGTGAACCTGACCCAAATGAAGCAGTGTAAAGGAAAAAAAGACTTCAAAAAAGAAAAAAAGAAAAAAGAGTTTTCCCCCTTTCAACCAGTGATAGACGAGAGAGAGTGGAAAGGTCTGTGATTCAGTTGACCCACGCTGGATAAAGCTGAACCTTCAGATTGAGAAGATTTTTTTTTCTTTTTTATAGATATAATTTACTCTGGAGAAAACAATTTTAGAGGCAAACTAGTACTTCTGAAATGCTTTAATGCTTTTTAGCTTTTCTTCTTTTACACCATGCCCATCATGATACTGAAGTTCATGCTCACCTCATACTCACTGTATTTGCCTTGCTGATAAAAGTCCGCTATGTCCTCAGATGAGGTTTCAAGTTTTAGTTTTAATGTTCAGTTTTAATCTGAAATATAGATTATTTGATTTAGCATGGCTTGGATTTTTGTGGGTTTGATAATTCAATCAGGAGAGGATCAGAACAAATACACAATGACAATGAGAGTGAGATGATGGTAATGAGGGAAAATGATTTTTTCATGTCAATATAAATTTGATAGAGGTGATGCTTCTATCATTGAGTCACATGGTTTTTCAAAGGCATCTCAAATTACAATTTACAAGTAGTGATTTTTGTGTCTTACCCATTTTTAACTATTTAGGTGGGTAAGTTTTGAAATTTCACATGTGCCTTGCCCCGTACCATTTGTATTATGAAAATAAATAATGCTTCAAATTGTGCAGATGTTTGGGGAGCGATATCTAGAGACCGGTATATCATAGAAACTTTGATTTGGGCCAGAATGAAACTTAGCAACTAGAACTGGATGATGTATTGAATATTCATGTTTTTCCCTGTCATATAAATATTGTTTATTCATACAGATAAGACTGTGTCATCTGTTAAACAAACCCCTTTTCTTGTGACTTGTAAGGAGGTAAAATGTAAGGAGATGTTTTCATAGCGTCTGATACAAACTTCTGATACAAACTTAAGTAGCATAAACAGTGTTAGGATTGTTAGGTTCAGTTGATTTTGTGAAACTGTCCATTTAAACATTTTAATAAAAAATGATTGAATTAACAATTTGTTTGCATCATAACTTAATGTTTATTGTTCATGAATTTATATATATATATATATATATATATATATATATATATATATATATATATATATATATATATATATATATATAATATATTAGTTTATTGGTTCCTGCAGGGGAATATTGATGTTTTGTTTCTGGTGCATATAAATGAAAAGGAGAATTAAATATAAATCTTATTTGCATTTATTGAAAACAGTAGGGGAAACATGCCATGATCATTTTAATTAGATGTTTATTGTAGATAACTTGTTGTATTAAACATTATATAATTAGTTATAATGACTCTAAGGTTAAAATTATGCTTCCTTTGATTGAAAATCAATCACAAACTATAATCTTAAGCTTTTAAATATTAAGCTGCAGTATATATTGAATATCATTTAAAGACTTTAGAATTATGAAGATGCATTTTATTTAGTTTTTTTTGCCCAAGCCTTGTAGGAACTAGCCAGAAAACCTTGCATAGCAATGCTCAAGTAACCATCCACAACACCCTCACATCATCTTTGACACATTTTGCATGGCCAAGTGTAACTTCTGCAAAAATGTAAAAATCTAGTTTTGTAATGGGCTCTAAGGTGTACTGCTTGCAGTGTCCTACCTTGTTCTGGAGAAATTCTTAATACCTATTATTTGTGTTTGCCCTCTCTGTAGGGAACATGTACCATCCTTTTCATATCAGTTTGCAATTCTCTGAAATAGGTGGTGGGTGCATGTTCTGCTAATTACTGCTGGCATGAAATTTCACCTCTGAGATGTCTTAGTGGTTCATTTGTGCCAGAACACTAAGTGTGTGTTTGTAAAATGTTATAGCAAAGCCCTCATATACAGTTTAATTCACCTAATCTTCTAGTGTAAGTTATGACTGTGATGAGTGGGGCGGGGCCTAGAGCAGTGGCAATGGAGCGAGGCTGGTGGAGTTAATGATAATGCATGACACCTGCACCACTCACCGGTCTTGAGTCCAATGGAGGAGCTCCGGAAGGATAAAAAGAGGAGTGTCGACAGTGTAAGACCAGAGGGGACCAGGCCTGGACTTTATTTTGTTTTGGTTCTGTTTGTGCACGGCAGTCGTACAGGCTGTTATTTTAAGCTTTGTGTTTCTTTTATTATTAAAGTTTTGTTTAAATGTTCACCGGTTCCCGCCTCCTTCTTCCCGATCTAAGAATGTTGTTACAATGACTCATCACAAAAATTATAAAAAGATGCTGTCTGAGTTTTTGAATACTTTACTCACATTTTCTGATCTCTTTACTGGGAGTTTTCATTTATTAAATGCACAGTCAACTATGAAAAAGAATGACAAGGAGTTTGTTGTCCTACCAAAGCTTCTCTTAGACTATTCTGAGGGATAAAAACAGGATGCACAGTGCACTTTAGGGATAAAAGAGGTGCACTTGATCCTGTGGTTTATACTCCTGTTTGAGTTTTCAAAAGTGGAGCTTTGGATAACTTGGTCATGTGGAATCACTTTGAGTTATTTTCTGGTTGATTCACTGATTTATTATTATATTTATTTCCACAGACACATCTATGCTGCTGCCATGTTTTCCGGTTTGCCTGTTTATGTTGACCTTGACCCCTGACCTCCTGCATTCTCTTGGTAACCATATCATTTTTATTTTAATGCACCTTTATGTTTCTTTCATTATTTTTCCATCTTTCTCTTTGTAGATTCCATCTAATGTTACTTACACTGTGCATGCACTGGAAGTAACTAATGATGTGTTATGCCACAATGTCTTGATGCTGTCTACACTGGAATCATTGAAGCTTCAACTCAGAATGTTCACTTAACATGGACCAAAAAGCTCAAGGCTAAACTGGGTATCACCAACTACCTCACAAAATGATACACATCGCAATGCATCACAATATCATAATTGGATCACGATCGAAACTGTGGCAAACGTGTGAGAGAGAGACTTGGGGTGTCAAAGAGAGAGAGAGTGATTCTACAGTATCACTTTCAATCTCTTCAGCGGTTCACTTCACTGTTGTCCATTAGGTGCCTCATAGAAGTGTCTGACTGCACAGATTTTCAGTTTCAGCATTCTTTTTAGGCTACCTCCTTGATCAATAATTGACCTGTAGAAAATGATACGAAAAAAAGCACATAATTTAAAAATATCTATATAATGCAATATTTTCATTGCTAAAATCACTTGTGAAATACACTACAGTTCAAAGGTTTGGGGTATGCAAAATTAATTTGGAATGTTTTTGAAAGAAGACTTAAAATAAATATATAAAATATTATTCAATTCAACAAATTCAAGTTTTTTTTCTTGTTTTAATTAAAAAAAAAATATATATACTTTATTCCTGTGATGGCACAGCTGAACAGTCTTCAGTGTCACATGATCCTTCAGAAATCATTCTAATATGCTAATTTGTTTCTCAAGAAGGTTTTTTTTTATTATTGTCAATGTTGAGAACAGCTTAATATTTTTTTCTGGAAACTATGATACAGCTTTTTCAGGATTCTTTGATGAATAAAATGTTCAGTAGAGCAGTATTTATTTAAAATAGATGTTGTTTCGTAACAATGTAAAAGTCACATTCTTGCTGAATAACATTATTAATTTCTAACCTAACTCACTTTAAAAAAAAAAACCTTACTCACCCAAAACATTTGAATGGTACTGTATGAATATTGTTTAGCTAAAATTTGATAATGAAATTTAAAATTTTACAGATTTTCTGTGTGAATCCATATAAAATGGGCTAAGTTGTTTACATTGTTAGCTTGCTGGCTGTTAAAAATAATCAGCATGTAAAATACGCTAAACAGTATGTTTCCAGTGCAGAGATCTTCATTGTATTGATAAAATTGATTTAGTTTTGCACCATCACATTTGCTTCCAGTGTATGCACAATCAGCACAATCAGGATTACCTGAGCACCTGTATGTTATTTAAACCTAATTTTCTGTTACTAAATTGCCAATTATGTTTTCCATTTTTTTATTGGATTCATATTGTTTGATGACACACATGCTCATGTACATACTTTCCTTACAATGATCCATGATGTATCCTTTCTCTACTGTTTTGTTTTTCCTATGTATGTTTCTTTGAGTTCTCAATATGTGTGTGTGTTTATGTGAGGGAGGGAGGGGGGGGGAGAATAATGTGTGCTGCTGCGAGATGTGTGAATTCAGCATATTGGCCTGTTTGTTTCTTGTGTCTCTCTCTAACTCTCCAATCTTCCACAACATACAGTGCCTAAATCTATAAGTTGACGTAAATAGAAGGCTGGATAATTCATTTATAGCTGCTTGAGCACAATCAGTAGCCAGTAATTACACCGTTACATGGCTCATATCAACAACTCTTGTAGTAATTCTGTAATTAAAATTTGATGTATGGTAACTCCCTCCAGACAAAACCTGAGGCTTCCATTGTGTGTTTGCATCGTATATACACAGTCTGAGACTGTGTGCCCAGTTTAGACATGAGGCAAGTTGGCAGCCTGAGTGAGAGGCCAGTTTGAAGGTTGCCACCCTGTGCTATAGTCTTGCTTGTCTAAGCAAAGAAAACGTCACCTCTCGTCTGCGCACTGTAATAGATAACAGACAAGGACATGCACGGCAACACTATAAGCACTGTCATGCAAGCTTTATTTATTCCTTTTTTTATCTCTTTTGCCCTCTTTCAAAATCGAGAGAGAAACATCACCTCCTCCCCCGTCCTGTACGGCAGTCAGTGGTCCAAGTGTGTTGACAGATGCCCTCCAGGGTGCACTAACAAGTGCCCATCAAGCTGACCCTGAATGTGTTCCTCTATCTCTGTCTGCCTGCCTTGATGAGCCGGGTCCTCTTGCATGTAGTGGCGGCTGCCTGTTCCCACAGCCGATGCGTGAAGTGTGTCCTGGGTCAAGCGTATCCTCGCTCTGTCTTATCAGTGCTTCTCTCTCCCCTGCTGTATGAAGCTTCAACCTCACAGCATGCTGAACTGTCACACACACACATGCTGTGCAAGGAAACAGGCCTGTGTTGATGGGATTTCTCTTTTTGACCCTCATTTGTTTGGCTGAATACTGAGTGCTGTCTGCTCTGCTTGTCAGCCAATATTCTGGGAGAGGAAGTGTAGAGACGGGGCACAAGGTCACTCTCAGCAGACAGGCAATTCCCATCATAATATGTCAGCATTGCAATGATGTCACCCATTGATTCTAGATATGCTTTGACTTGTGGTGGAACACAGAAAAGGTAACAGTACCACAGTTAGCATTAACGTGTAATCTGTGTTAACATGCACCCAAATAATCTGTTTGGAATTTGATTGATGGCTCGTTTGAATTGAAAAGCTTTCATATAAACACCTTTATCAATCTGATCGAGCTTGATCCGAATGAATTGTCGAATGGCTTAAAAGGGGTGGTGTAGACCTGAAACAATCCAATCAGGATGGTAAATGTTTGAATATGACTTTCTTCTCCATTGCATTCAAAAATATCTTGCACACACGTGCAGTGCCGTGATCTATATGTTTATCAGAACCCTTTTATAATAATATATATAATGATAGTTTTACTTCTTATGAACTTGCATATATTCGTTTTAAAGACTGGTCAGTGAAAGAGACTACATTTACTAAATATATTAACCAAATATGTGCTAAAAAAACCCTCATTACATTTGTCTGCTTTCCATTTTTTTAATAGGTATGACATCAAGGCAAAAATTACATTTTTTTTTTCAAATATTCTGTACTGATTGGGAGAAATCTACATGAATAAGCTGGAGAGTTATGTTTTGGCTGGAAACATTATCAAATTATCCAGAATATTAAATTAATTTGCCAGAGCGCAGGATTGTGTAGAACGTTGTGTAGGATGAGCATTTAAACTCTGGAAATCTGCAGACTATTGAAGAGATAGATCACAATTTGAATTCTGTTGTCGTTTACTCACCCACATCATTCCAAACCTGTAAGGTTTTATTTCTTTCACACAAAGAAAAAAAAGCTGAAGGAAACATTTGAAAGTCATGACATTTGCCAAGTATGGTAACCCATACTCGGAATTGGTGCTCTGCATTTAACCCCTTTTTGATGTCAGTGATGTCTAACTTCACTGTTGTTGTTGTTCTTAACCAATCATGTGGATTTAAATTTGAATATGGGAAGTCATGGCCTAACGTTTAGAGAGTTTAGAGAGACTCATAACCTTAAGGTTGCGGGTTCGAGTCTCATACCGGCAGGGATTGTAGGTGGGGGGAGTGAATGTACAGTGCTCTCCCACCTTCAGTACCATGACTGAGGTGCCCTTGAGCAAGGCACCAAACCCCCAACTGCTCCCCGGGCACCGCAGCAAAAAATGGCTGCCCACTGCTCCGGGTGTATGTTCACGGTGTGTGTGTGTGTGTGTGTGTTCACTGCTGTGTGTGTGCGCATTGGATGGGATAAATGCAGAGCACTAATTCCAAGTATGGGTCACCATATTTTGCCACGTCACGTCACTTTCACTTTCACTTTCACTCCATGGTGAATAAAGACTTATTTTAGTCTGTTCATCACACAAAGCTATTAGCTATTAAAGTACTATTTTAGTGCTTTTTCTCTAATATACAACTAAACACTATATTTTTTTCTCTAGCTGAAGCTCAGAATGTGAGCACATTTCCTTGTAAGATGGCACCAATTAGCTCCTTCTTTGACATCTTCGGATTGGACAGGAACTGCAGCCAAACTGGAGGCTGTATTAAAAATAATGCCCTATATAAGATCCAATCTGCCCTGTATCTGTGCGTCAAGTTGGTGCGTGCAGAACAGCTTTTAAAATCTCATTTATTTCTGCTGTGCAGATGACACTTGTGAACAAAGGTCGTCCGCTTTGTTTTTACACTCAGGGGGAACATCCCCAGAATTTATTTGAGAGATGGGGCCGGACCAACACAAGCGTAGAAAAAAGCAAAGATGAAGAAAGGGAGTGGGTTATGGGAGCGCAGATTATGTGATGGTCCACGGAGGCTTGGAATACAAATAAGCGCAGAAAGAGGAGATTCGGGGTGAGGGGAGATGTTTCCCAGTGGTCATGCCTCAGGGCCAGATAAGCCGAATGATTCCCTGCATGGTACTTCATGGACGGCCGACAGGAGACCTAATGTCTGTCAGTGTGTTGAATCTTTTTTTTTTTTTTTTTTTTTTTTGTTAGAGCATTGGTGTTAGCATATGACAAAGAGACCAGTTTCTATTTGTATTGACATTTCTTTCATGAATTGTGCATGAAGCTTTTTCTTATGGGTGGTGCTGTAGTCTCTTTGTTTGAAAGCATGCGCTCTTCACATTCATCTCTGAAGTTTCACAGCATTACATTTGAGCAATATTGTTCTTTTGGGCCCATCAGCAGGCATACTACTTTGAACCACATGGCTGTTCACATCCTAAACGCCAGTCCTAGCAATGCCTGGCTTGCAGGGCCTTTTCCCTCGCTGGCCCGGTTTGTTAGCTTCGGTGTTGTATTTCAAGGCTTGATTAGATGTCACTCAATTAAAAGCACATTTGGGCTAGGAGAGAGTGTTGCCATGGCTGCTTTGTGGAAGGTGGAGAGCCCCATGGTGCTTACCCAGAGTGCTCTAATTAAAACCACTCACAGTGCCTGGAGAGTACCTGTGCCGCACTGCACAGCGCAGCCAGAGAAGTTTCACACCAAATCAATGACAGCCACAGACTCCTCTCAGATGAAATTAAAAAGGATATGCATTGCGAAGGAGGGGAAAAAAGAAATGGAGGAGTCACAAAGGACTCCTCCTGATTTGAAGCTAGCTTTGAGACAGGCTAGGATTAATACAGCTCTCCTAATATGCCGCAGATTGGTGCTCCCCTGGTGGCACAGATCAGGTAAGGCCCAGTGAAGCACACATCACTTTCTAAATGCTTCATTATTTTACTCTCTGAATCCCCAGTCTAGCATTGATTTAATAAGCTCAAATATATATGGCTTTTTGAATGAATCATGCCTTTTATATTGAAGCATCGTTGTCACCGTTTCTGTCTTCGAGTTTCATTTAAATACATTTGCCCACTGGAAAACAATAGGCCGCATATTA
Organism: Cyprinus carpio; assembly: GCF_018340385.1. Classification (NCBI taxonomy): domain Eukaryota; kingdom Metazoa; phylum Chordata; class Actinopteri; order Cypriniformes; family Cyprinidae; genus Cyprinus; species Cyprinus carpio. Next base: position 18,433,789 of record NC_056619.1, on the reverse strand, counting down.
GTGATTAATATACTGTTTGATAGACCTTCTACCTTAATTTCTGTCATGAACCCCCAATGTAAATCCTGGAACAACCTGTTTTTTCTTTCAACAGATCCTTTGGTATTAATATGCCAAATTAAATGCTGCCATGCTGCACAAACGAGTCCTTGAAGTATTTGAGAGTGCATGTTTCCAGTCGTTCCACGCTTGTAATGCAATTTATGAGTCTCTACCCATTTAATCAAAAACTAGATGAACTACCTCCCTCGATAGCCCCATTGAACCAAATTTCTGTTTACTTTATTGCTGTCTTTTAATATGACTTCGGCTTGTGGGAGGGGTAATGTTGCACCTGTAGCATATGAGAAATGACTTACTCTCCTTTTTCTGGTTTTTAGGCTCTGTGCTGATTACTAAATGGCACAGTGTTGTCACATTGACCTATGGATTGATGGATGGTTTGGGATACCTCAAACCGTGAAACGCAGAATGCAGCTGAGTAGAAATGGGCTTTATGGGTCATGTTTGCCTATCAGCATGAACAGATATGTGAGCACTTAATCGCAGGGAGGGAAGCTGGAAGGACGTCTGAATCGCTGTTCTGCTTCACTCAGCCCTCTGATGCCACATTTGAGTGCCACATTCACACTTGAATAATGCAGAGATGATAAATGGTAAGACATTGTGACCTTTTAAACCTTGTAGGGAAACGCCTGGATGGCCTTCTTGTCCTACTGTGAAAGAAACACAAGCTCCAATACTAAGGATGTCAGGGTGTGGTGCAGTTCAGCCACCAGGTCTAATCAGAGCAGTGGATACTTTCTGGTTATTATGTCTTGCTTTGTGTAAATTAAATTTAAAACTAGTTTGTTTTGCAGTCTCAATTGGTTTTAGTTTACATTGCTTTCCCAGTCATGGTAACTTTTATTTTGAGGTAGATTTTGAGAATATTCAGCAGCAATGTGAACTTGTGATTTACTAACGTCTAGAAAAATGTGTTTTATTTATGTAGCCTGGGATAAACCATCAGTTACTGTTTATCCAATAAAGTCTCTTTGTTTCTTTGCCTGAGGTTTAGGATCCCTGCAATATAATTTAGCGGAGGCACCTGGTGTAGCTATCAGGCATATTTTATGCAAAACAGTCAGGTATTATTGCATTATGAATTCATTCCAAATGTCAGTTAGTGACTGGGCTTATAGAGGTCTTGTAGAAAGTCACATTTCCATAATATATCCTTGCATTACACATAGTGTACTGAGACTGATCTCCCAGCATGCATTTTTGACATGAATTCTTCTTGCTCTCCAAATATAGTCCATCAATCTCCTTGCTCTTGTTCACACCAGCTAAGTTATGGAGTTTCTGAATGGTTGATGATGTTTTGGAGTGATATGCCCAGCTGGTCCACCTGTCTGTGCATGAGAGGACCTCGAGGACCAGCGAGTCTAGCCAAATAAATGGCAGCCTAAAGCAAACAGCGTGGGTTAAAATAGAAAAGAGAGAAGAGCCAGCAGTTCTGCTCATTGCAGTCGGATCAATATGAAACCTCATTACGGGAGTGTCATAGAACATTTGTGCACTTTCTGCTCCATCTAGCAGCAATTTTGCTGGATAAGCACCGCTCTCATTTGCCCATTTTAAGCATTTCGTTAAAGAACAACCCACAAACACGAACATATCACTTTCAGCCTCAGGGCCCTGGCAAGGGGAGTATGCCCCCACTTCTGCCTTTGCTGGACCGGACTGCTTTCCTGAGCTCGTGAGGCCAGCCAGCCGGAAAGCAGATCACAGTGTGTGTGTCTGTGTGTGTGTGTGAGAGAGAGAGAGAGAGAGACATGGCGTTTCACACAGGCTGGGCTTTGACACCCTCTGTTAACCCTGTAATTAATCCCTTAATAACCTAGTTAGCATGCTGCTGTGCAAACCTCTTTGTATACATCAGGTTATTCTGTAAATCCCACCAGCTTTCTACTCTATTGCAAACTTTACATTTTTCTACAGCACACATGTGGATTGGACTGACAGAAATGTGTGTTTTAAAATTACAAAATTGTTATAAAATTGTATAAAACATTTTATAAATGTTTTTTATTATATTTTTGGTTATTTTTCCTTATATTTTGACAGGGCAGTTTTGAAGAGAGACAGAAAGGGAAAGAGTGGATAGATTGAGATGGGAAAGGACCTTGAGCCAAGAGCTGAACGCAGGTTTTCCAAAGTGTTGCTGTGTAATATGTCGGAACACTGCCCATAGGGCTAAGGGTGACACTGGGGTGGGGTGGTGGGGGGGCAAGGCATATCGTTAGTCCCCGATGTCAGCCTAACGGCTAGCGTAAACTTTATTGAGATCAGGACATATCAACCAGTAATTTCATTTCAAGTAATGGAAAGTTCAGGAATGAATGGTATGCGATTAATGACAGAATAGTCCCAAAACAAATGAAAGGTCATTATCTGACACTTAAAATGGGAAGCATCAACATTGAAATCAGCAGCAAATCAGATGTTGCCCATGCATAGGGCTATTGCTCTCTTTCTTTCTTTCTTTCTTTTGAATTTGTGCAACCTTTTTCAATTCTTTTTTCCTTCCTTTTCCTCACACTTTTATTGATAAGGGTATTAGAAAAGTCACAAGTGGATAAAAGCATGTGTGTTAAAGGCCAGACCACAACATGGCTTTGACTTAATTAATCCAAAAGTTTACATTTTCTGATTACTGTATTGAAAGTACGAAATTTAAGAAAACGATAACAATTACACATTTAGATTAGAACTTTTTTTTTTTTTTCACATTATTGGCACTCCACAGACAGAGAGCTCAGACATGCAAAAGTGGAAGGGTTTTTTATGCTAGTGAGCAAAGTGGTGAGCAGACTGCACATAACAAAATACTTGAATAATGCATGATCTGATTATAGCCAAACGAGCAAAAAAATCCAGAAAGGTCAGTAAGACTCGCAGATGTGATTACGGATTGAAAATCGGCCAACACCTCACTAATGAAACCACAAACAAAAAACCCTTTCAATTCGCCCATTGGCCTGCATAATAATCATGGAGCAAAGTGTCAGGAAGAGGCTGTCTGGTCAAACTCCTATCCCCCTATGAATGGTTTTGTTATCAATGTGTTGCTCAGGAATGGCTTGATATCAAATTGGAATGACAGATTAAATGTTGGCTCGCAATGAAGGTTGAGTGGTTGGCTGGTTATGATGAGGGTGTCTAATTAAACTACAAGGCTTTTTTGAGGCTTGGTCAAGAAGAAGACCACTGTTTGTGTATGTGTGAGATGGTCTCCAGTCTGTCAGCAGTTTTTATCATGTTGTTTAGCCTCCGGCAGTACGTCACAGGCTGCTTGGATGAACAGAAACAGACACTGATAATCTGAAATTTGGGACTTGTAGACGAATATGTGTGAAGCATGATGAAAGCAATGATCAGTGGTTTTGCTGTGATGTGTCACTGATAACATTTCATATCTCAAATGATTTTCTACCTTCCATTAGAATCTCTTTTACTTAATAATGAAATATCTTTGAGGCATTTGAGACCTGCCCTCCACCGCTGCGTACAGGAGTGTGAGCTTGGCAAAAGGATTGATTGGCTGGGCTGTGAAGGAATCATATCACATGGTATGTGTTTTTTTCCCTCCTCTGGCTTCAGCGCACTTGACAGCCAGCCATCAGGGAGAGTGTTTTACTGATCCCAAAGAGCCCACAGACTAACTGCACATGACCTCCAGCATTGAATGATGAATGGCAAAAGAAGCTCCTCTCATCCATCGCGGCCTCAACCTCTCCACCGCTTGCTCTCATTCCGTCTGAAATGCCATGAAAGGGCCCACTGGAGACACCAGCATACGGGCAGCTTGGAATAACTCAGACATTGGCCGTTTCATCTGCTTTTGCATGTGCGGTTTACTGATATGAACGAATCTCAATAGATTTTAAATCACAGGCCCTGAATGCAGACGTTGGTAACAAAGATGGTGTTTCCAAGAACATATCTTCGATAAAACACATAGCTCAGCAGCCATGCTTAGCCCTACTGTGGGCGTCTCTGGGGCCAAACTCTGTATGTATGTGCATATCTGGGCTTGAAGAAAGGAAAATGCAGTGAAAAATCAAGAGTAGAGCATATGTATGTTGAACAACTCAGCCAGTGCTACCCATGAATAAACACGGAGCAGGAAATAAATGCCACCCAAAATGAAGAAATCACCTCTCTGATTGATAAATGGTGATATGCACCATGTTTATGCTTCTCCTTCCTGATGCTGAACTGCTGCATATTCACCCCAAAAGGCAGCCTGGTTGGCTGTAGAAACCATTGTGAATGTGGCCTTCACAGTTAATCATAACGCCTGCACTCTCAGCGCTGATTGTATTGCTGGCTCCAGGGATCTGCCATAATTGGATCCTTGTAAGTGGGCTGGAGAAGCTAAACAACCAGATTGCTGTTTGTTTATACCTTTCATATATTAGTAACGTGCCGAGACTTCTCGAGCAGACTGGGACTTGTTTTGTTACTCGCCAGGCCTAATTAGTAATTTATTCTTAACATATGCCTGAATTGTGGCCCTTTCCAGCTATTCATGATTAACTCAACTTTAATTAGAGTTACTTGTTCATGTTCAGCTCCGCCCAGACATGCAGTTGATGGAAGAAACCAGGAGCTTGTCCAGTAAATACAGGCTAATAAAGGTGCCCTTGGTGCAACTTTTCCTGGCAGGTCTATCAGGATGTGTATCACACCTAGGGGCTGAAATTCACCATATGCCAAATTTGAGTGTTGCCAAAATATTACCAGTTACACTATAGTTTTTTAGTAATATTATCAATTTTATTTTTTGTCACATTAAATTATATATTGCACTATCATAAATTTTTTGTTTTTGTTTGTTTTTTTCTAATGATAATGTCTTTTTTTAGTGCTGTCAAATGATTAATCACGATTAATCACATCCAAAATAAAAGTTTTTGTTTACATAATATATGCGTGTATGCTGTGTATATTTATTATGTATATATAATTACAAACACATGCATGTATACATTTAAGAAAAATATGTTATGTTTATATATTAAATATATTTATATATAATATAAAAAATAAGAATATAAATATATAAATGTATATACATGTAAATATTTTCAAAATATTTACTGTATGTATTTATATATACATAATAAATATACACAGTACACATACATATAGTATGTAAACAAAAACTTTTATTTTGGATGCGATTAATCGAGATTAATCATTTGACAGCACTACTTTTTTTTCATAAAGGTCATAAAGGGGCTGTTTAAATGGGAGACAGACAGATATATATATATATATATATATATATATATATATATATATATATATATATATATATATATATATATATATGTGTGTGTGTGTGTGTGTGTGTGTGTGTGTGTGTGTATACGTATGTATATGTATGTGTGTGTGTGTGTGTGTGTGTGTATATATACGTATGTATATGTATGTGTGTGTGTGTGTGTGTATACTGTATATTATTGTTCTTTTATTACATCAGCATTGGGCCCAAATAACTTGCTGAAAACAAAGGTGATCATTATTGTAGCTGTACTGATAGTATAGCACCACTTGAGAGAGTTGTTTATTTTTCTTTACATCATAAAGAGCCTCTCTATCTTCTCATCTCCATGTTGTCTTCCACATCGCAGATAGATATCCCTGCGAACACAGGATTAATGTCACAGGAATTAAACTCAAATATACTGATCTCTCACCATGTACTGCATTGCCCTCCTAAGTTAATCAAATGGGTGTGCATTAATTTCAGATTAATATCCTCTCTGTATTGGTAATTATCTGATATCTCTTTGGAAGTTTCATGTCACCTTGGGGAACAGGAAATGTTCTCGTCAACTGTATGTGCATGATCCCTGAGCCAAGTTACATCTGTGGAACTTCCCAAAGCTTATCTAAGTTTTTCCCATTCCAAAAAGTGGTAATTAAAAATGGATTGCTTCCCATTAAACACCGTGATGGACTTCACAGGGGCCACAGTTGGAAAGGGGTGCATTATTCATGTGGCCTGCAGTGTCCCACAGATAAAGCTCATTTTCTCTAGCAGTTGGATAGAGAACAGGAAAACAGGACAATTTTCCTTTGGCCTCAGATGGACCCCACAGGGTGGCTGTCGTTTCCTTTAAGGTCACTTGGAAAAATGGTTTTTTGGAACTGTTCAACTGTTTGTTGATCAAGGTGGAAATGACAGCCCCCTGCTATTTTGCTCTGTTCCATGCTCTCTCACTTTTTTTTTTTGTTTGAAATTATAGTTCTAGTGAACTGCATCTGTAGGTGGGTCCCAATGCAATAGTACATTCAAAAGGTAACTTAATTATATTGCCCCCTTAGTTATCTTCTTTTGCCCAAATTTTTTAAAGATACCCAGAATGCACTGCAATTAACTGAAATTTGTAGATGTTTTTTCATGGTCATTCAATCTGAAAAACTATAATACAATATAAATTTGAAAAAGTGAATTAAAAACAAAATATGCATACTATGGCTGCGTTTACAATTGGCATTAACATGCGATCGCCGTGATCTGATCAAGCAGATCAGCTCATCAGTCAACCAGAACACGGCACGTTTACACTTGGCAACATCAACTGACTTTTCTATCTGGATAAGCGATCGGATCTGTTTTTCCCGTGCAATATTTAAATAAGTCTGCAGAGAATGGCCTGGTGCAAAGTCAACCTGAAGTGGTGGGTTTTCTTTTGAGATGCATATTCAGTGGCGAGACATTTTACAAATCAAAGATAATATGTAGGAGTCTCATTAGCGCTCCACACAGGTGTTCTCCATCTTTTTTTCTGACAGTTTGCGAGAGAGGGGGCGGCGTTTTGCATGATGTCGACCTACGAATGCAGACACGATGGCTGGATTGCATTTACATTACACTGAAAACCGATCACAATGCGTCCTCGACTACCTCTGGGTCAGGACACGCTGACTGGATAACATTCCGATCAGAAGTGCGTTTACACTTGTCTTTTCAATGTGTATGTTGACAACACCCGGATACAGGTCGCATGTTAATGCCAAGTGTAAACGCAGCCTATTTTACCGTTTTTAAACATGTATATTTAAGCATTGCTTCAATTCCCGAAAACATGGTTTGTTAGTTAAACAATATGCTAACACCAAACTCTATTGGAATCAATTACTACAAGTTCCTGTGTTTCTTAGGATGCAGCCTTAGTAAGCTGTCACACTACCTACATAGTCAGTTTCCTTTTATGTTTTAAAACATATCATCTCTCAGCAGAGTGTTTGTTTAATTTCAGTTACAACTTTAGGTTGTTAGAGTTAACCTGTGTTCGTACATTGCTGCATCATGGCTCTAAAGAAGGTCATTGTAGCATTTCTTCATGAGGGACTCTTGCATGCAGACGAGTGTACTGAAGGGAGCTGTGAGCCTCTGCGCTCTGTGTGGGGGGTGTAGGCTGTCTTCACACCTAACTCTGCTAGTGCAAAATGGAGACAAGCTGCCTTGCTAGCACCTGCCAACCTCTGACGTCTAATCACTTCTCACTATTAAAATTTGTGAAGTCTAATTACGCATGCAACTAATTGAAAAATGAAATGGTTGCTTGCAATCGTGTTGACAATTGGAGACATTGATTTAGTGGTAGAGCTTTGGCTCTTTTTCCATTGATTCAGAGCAGGAGTATAAATCACCCAGCAGTTCTCACCTTTAACCTCACAAATACTAATATTTAAACCAAGCTTCAGGTAGAATATGGTTATGGGCAATTATAGTCATGTCGAAAGAGAATTCAGTATCCAAGTTTTTGTGATTTTGTGTGTGTAAACCAAATTATGGAGATTGAAAATGGCTATAGGAAGGACATCTTGTAAGGTGTGTATGTTTGAGGCAGGAGCAGTGTAGAGCTTCACCTTGTTTATCATTGTAATTATTCTGTCTTTAAACGCAGTATGAAGGAACCCTAGAAAACGCATGAACCCTGCTACTGAAAGGATGTTTATATGCAACAGCCAGAGACACAGAATAAATGCACTCTTCAGCTTCAAGCTGAATTCAGCCCAGATGAACTTAGAGAGTAGAGAGCTGCCTTTTTTCACTTTAAATCCCTCCTCCTCGTCTTTTGACTCCCTCTCGCGTGGCTTTGGAGCACTAAAGGGATGCAGTTGGATGGAGATGCTGAGCAGAATCACTCATTTTTATCTCCCAGATGGGGCAGGCTGGCATCAGCCGGGGCTTTCCTAGCTTTATGGCCTTTTCCCTCACTTTTGTTTTCCACACACGTTCTACTTTTGTTTCTTCTTTTTTTTTCTTTCTTTTTTTATGTACCCTGTATTTTCTGTGCCATGCCTTGCTGTTTAATATGCATGATAAATTTTATTCCCATATTTATACATCTTTTTACACTTGGTCAGGCTCTTTCCAGGGGCTGGCCCCCTTCTCCCAGGGAGAAACAACAAGAATGAAATGGCAAGTTTGTTTATTTGTTACACTCTTCAGCTGAAAGGTAGGGTGTCCTGCATATTCATCCTCATCCCCAACCCCTAGATTACTGGTAACTGAATAGCACTTTTACTATTTTTACTCTTTGAACAACAGGATCAACTAGCCTGAAGAAACATTTGTTGTTTTATTGTCCACTTTGTGCAGTTTCATATGGATCTTGGAAACACCTGGGTGTTGGCAACCCTGTTATTTTTCCCAAGCTGTACACTCGCTCCAAATGCTCATTGTACCGAGACTGCGATGTGACCGTGACCTTGGGGAAGAGGAGGGCATATACACACCAATATAATACAGAAAAACTGATAAGCAGATTTCTGGGGAGAGCACAAACTGTAGCCATGCTGCTAATGGGTGCTTTGAATGCTTGTTGACAGAAATGAGCACTTTGCAATGAATAGTTAAAGAAGGACACTTTCAGGTGACTCTCTGAATGCGGAAAGTTCAGTTGACTCTCTAACAAGCTGTGCCTTTTCATTTACTTTCCCTCCTTTTCCGTTTGCCTCAGGAAATTTCTAATAAAAGTTGGAATATCTCCAGCAAAATGCACACATTACCCAGCATGCGAACAAATTGAACTGAACGATCACCTCCTTTTTATATACAGCTCGCATCTCACTCGCCACTGTGTGCGCTGTAAAACTGTAGAGGGGGAGGGCATGATGCTTTCTATAGGGGGATCCAGAAGCATCCCAGCATGTGATATAGATATTTGCACAGCAGATGCCGGCATGCAGCGTCGTCTTATCTGTAATTGCTTCACCATTATGGCAGGATGAGCGATAGAGCCGGTGGCAGCATCATCAGTGTCCTGACTCGCTGTCAGAGAAAGAAGGCAACCCAGTTTAACCCCCATCTGAAAGAGCATGCAGAATTTTGATACATTTATCAATGTGTGGTTCCTGATTTTTGCACTTACCTCTTTTACAGGTGTTTGAGATCTTTTGTATTGTGCAGGCAGAGCATCCCACAACGTCAGAGTTTATAATAGTGACCCCTGAGGGCTCTGGTTTTAGATGTTCAACTTCTTTAGTTGTCTAATTTCATCAGTCTGTCTTAGATTTTACAATCAGGAAGCTATTTCAACAGCGCAATATTGTCAGAAATTGAATTCTGCAAGGCACAATGTTGCCATTGTGGCAGTATAGCTCATCCATGCTCAACTTTGTCAATTTTAGAGATGTTTATTGGCAGATAGTGCTCTTTAAAAAGGCCTGGGAGTAATTTCTAGCTATCAGTATCCAGAGGGAATAATAGATAAGAGAGAATGAGAACAGCCTGGGTGACAGAGACAGTGAAAACAGTGATGATGAGATACAGTGTTGGCTAAAAAGATGCTGAGTTAGAGGTAGTCTGTGGCGTGACCTGCTACTGAAATGTATTCGAAGAGACCCAGCTTGCAGGAGTACCATAATAGCGATAATCACAAAAAGTGGCAAGAGGAAGAATGTTCTGCATGTTGTCTTCCTTTAATGATGTAAAGGACTAATTTTTCATGAGATTTGGGATTACTGAAAATGTAATTTGAGTTATTATTATTATTATTATTATTTTATTATTATTATTGCTGTTGCTGTTAAAATTATTTTGTATTTTATAGAAACAATTGCACTACTGTTAAAGTTTGCGGGCAGTATGATGCCCTAAGCTCCACGGCTAGAAACATTCAACTATCCATGTTTTCACAGTACCCTCCAATTTTATCCCAGAGCAATTAATATCATAAATGAGGGCAGCAATGCCAGCCCTAGAAAACATGTTCTCACACCACGGCACGACTAATTCTCTGACCCCAGTTCAGGACGCACAAGTCTCGTTTCACCACCAGGATAAGTAGCTGCAGCATGCTCTCGTGGACTCATTGTCAGAGCTTAAAGAATTAAACAAAGGAGATGAGAAACGGCCTGTTCATTTAGGTGAAGTCGGCACATCAGGGAATGGACGCTTTGTGTTTAGGTAATGTGTTTGCATCGTTCGGCATTTGAATGTAAAAGCTTTTGCTAATACATTTATTTACTGCTTTCCTTTTTTTGTGCCATATTGACTTTCCTTTCTTTTGTTTTATCTAATTTTCTTTGTTGTGGCGCAAACAAGAAAGATGGGGAAATTCAATTACAGTGGTCTTTAGAGATTATTTGCACAAAGATGTATCAGCTCCATCTCCCATACCGCCTGCCTGTGTCTCCCTCACGCAAGGCCTGAAACGTCTCATTTATTCTAGCTCAGCACTGCTGCATGCTAGTTATTGCAGGCGCTCTGAAAGACAGTAGTGGCAATGAACTGACTTTGCCCACAATACCACACAAAGGGCCAATTATTGCACTTTACATGTTATACATTATGTTTAGCAGTAATATTCCAATTAAGAAATATTTGAAAGCGTATTTAAGGAAGTGTCTCAATGGACCTCCCTCCCCTTCAGTTTACCCTTCACATGTCAATAGATTTCAACACAGCCAGCTCCCGTTTTGCATTATGCTACACCAAGACCTTTTAGGAAATATCGGGGATGCATGCCAAGGTTGCCGCCAAGTACTAATTAATTTTCCTTGCAGAGACTCTAAAGTTTTGTACACACTCTCTTCGGCCTCCACTGCACTGTTTACCTTCCTGTTCTGTCACGAAACTCATACCATACCCACCATCATTGCAACCAGCCCTCTACTGGCTCTGCTCTGACGGACCATTGTCATAAGTGTCAGGTTGGCTGTAAGATACCAGGGGGCTGTATACATGCATGAGCTGTATGCTCGTTAGCGTGGCGTGTGACAATCCAATCATAAACACCGGGACGAGGTGTGAGGTGTACAGTGACACCCCTAAAATGAAGCGGACTGGTGCATGGCAGGTGAGGTGGAGCACACGGAGTGTGTGGTGCCATGCTCGCTTGGCAATTTGGTGCTGCTGTAATTTGGGAGTAGCAATTTCCTGCAGCAGTGTCTCTGAGCAGTGTTACAGAGGAATTCGTACAGTAATTCATCATTCCATGCTTCCTGCTGTTTGCTGATGTAACCTGCGCAAGCATACGGTTATAATTGCAAATCTTTGTATTTTTAATTTGCAACTTTTTAGTGCTTGTTTGGAGCCATGAATTCAAAGATTTGCAGGCTGTGCTTTTTGGCAGTTATGAAATTAAAAATCCTAAAATCCTAAAGTCCTAAATGCTTTCTCCATTGCATGGATCTAAAAAACTTTTTGTTAGTTGTCTAGATTAAATCTGTCGGAATCATCTTGCCTGAATCTTTTTTTTTTTTTTTTTTTTTTTGAGATTACTAAATTGTTCTTGAATTTTAAAAACAGATACAAGGCTGCAAAACAATAGAGTCACATTTCTCGGGTCTGTAAGGAGGTGACAGGACCCCCTCCCCCCCAACACAACTTTGTTTATGGAAGCCCAGGTTTCTTTGACAGTGGCCTTCAGCTCATCTGCATTTTTTGGTTTCCTGTTTCTAATTTTCCTCTTGACAATACCCCATAGATTCTGTATGGGGTTCAGGTCTGGTGAGTTTGCTGGCCAGTCAAGCACACCAACACCATGGTCATTTAACCGACTTTTGGTGCTTTTGGCAGTGTGGGCAGATGCCAAATTCTGCTGAAAAATGAAATCAGCATCTTCAAAAAGCTGGTCAGCAGAAAGAAGCATGAAGTGCTCCAAAATTTCTTGGTAAACGGGTGCAGTGACTTTGGTTTACAAAAAATACAATGGACCAACACCAGCAGATGACATTGCACCCCAAATCATCACAGACTGTGGAAACTTAACACTGGACTTCAAGCAACTTGGGCTGTGTGCTTCTCCACCCTTCCTCCAGAATCTAGGACCTTGGTTTCCAAATGAAATACAAAACTTGCTCTCATCTGAAAAGAGGACTTTGGACCACTGGGCAACATTCGAGTTCTTCTTCTTCTTAGCCCAGGTAAGACGCCTCTGACGTTGTCTGTGGTTCAGGAGTGGCTTAACAAGAGGAATGCAACAACTGTAGCCAAATTCCTTGACACGACAGTGTGTGGTGGCTCTTGATGCCTTGACCTCAGCCTCAGTCCATTCCTTGTGAAGTTCACTCAAATTCTTGAATCGATTTTGCTTGACAATCCTCAATTACACACTTTTTCCTTCCACTCAACTTTCTGTTAACATGCTTTTATACAGCACTCTGTGAACAGCCAGCTTCTTTGGCAATGAATGTTTGTGGCTTACCCTCCTTGTGAAGGGTGTCAATTATTGTCTTCTGGACAACTGTCAGATCAGCAGTCTTCCCCATGATTGTGTAGCCTAGTGAACCAAACTGAGAGACCATTTTGACGGCTCAGGAAACATTTTCAGGTGTTTTGAGTTGATTAGCTGATTGGCATGTCAGCATATTCAAATTTTTTGAGATAGTGAATTGGTGAGTTTTTGTTAATTGTGAGCCAAAATCATCACAATTAAAAGAACCAAAGACTTAAACTACTTCAGTCTGTGTGCACTGAATTCATTTAATACACGAGTTTCACAATTTGATTTGAATTACTGAAATAAATGAACATTTCCGTTACATTCTAATCTATTGAGATGCACCTGTATATGCAAATGAAGATTTATGAATGAAAGTGTACAGTATAGCTGCCTCTTTATTTTAGGAAGGGGATTACTTACAAGGGGATAATTATACTGGGGGTTCAGTAGCATCCAAAAGTCTGGAATCTTTTTTATAGACCATCCTATATTATAATCACATTCTATGCAGTGTTCTTTTGTAGCATATGTATCCCCTCATCACAGTTTAGTTGTTGTGGTGCTAGAGACGTGTTAACAAATGTTCCTCACCCTGCATCAATATGGATGAATTTAACTTGCTACGCTTGCCTCTGTGGCAGTGCCGAGGCAGATAAAACACTTGGTACATCGCTCGGCTCCACTAATTTTTGTTTATTATGTATTTATGGTCCATGCCTTAGATTCCCAGATTCCAAATGCTACATTTCCAGCCTTGGCTCACTAAATTGCTTTGGCACAGAACAGCTTTCCCCTCTTCTCTCACTCTCCTTTGCTCCTCTTTTTTTATTCCTTTGCTGTATTTTATGGTTTCCTATGGCCTGCTCCCTCATCTCTGTATGTACCCTCCAGCACTTTTTATATTGTACTTTCTCTCCCTCCTGATTTCTATAAATTAAGGCACTTGATTTTGCAGTCTGATGAGCAATTTGTGTTGTATTTGCGAGAGCAAGCTGTGATTTTCTTTGAATCACAATGCATGCATACGGACACAGTGAAGCTGCTTGCACAGCAGATTTTCAACTCATATTTACAATGTTTTTGCCTTTTAATTGCCCAGAGCGAAATGTCATAAGAGCACATTGGAATAAAGCACTATGGAGAAGACAGCTCGGGTACAGGGCTTTGACACCCAGTCACACACAGCACAGACTCCTGTGCAGCCGTGTATATTTAGTCTTATTTGAAAGCATTTTTCTTCTGCTGTGAATCAGAGTAAAGAAGTGTGCTGCCACCTCAGCACTTCCTGCTCTCTGCTCCTTAAGTCTGTGTCATTTTTTCGTGAAATATACTAATGTGGAAGGCACCAGTCATGTGTGCTTTGCTGATCTGGCATGAATACCCAGTGAGAGCTGCTATAATAGGGAATTGCCTGTGATGTAAGTGCTGTTTTAACTATTTCAACGCTGTTAATTATTCATCCACCATCAGTGGCAGTCCAGTGAGGAGATTGAAGATGGCCTGGCAGCAGTGGCTTCCTCCCTTTGAGTCCTTTTTACACCAGTCAAGCTAAACTCAGTCCAATACAAGAGGACAGGCTATGAAAGGAGTGTGTGAGGATAGGGAAAGTTTACGTCCAGATAACTCTTCCCTCCTCCTTCTTCCTTACCTTTTCCTCCTCCTTTTCTTTTCTCTCCTCCTCCTTTGCTTTCCCCTCTTCCTCTTCAAACTCCTTCTCCATTTTCTTTTTCTCCTCCTTCTCTTCCTCCTTTTTCCCTATTTTGCTTCTCCAAGCAAAGCATTTATGGCAAAATTTTATTGCTCCAGCTAACAACTTACAATTGTAAAATTGACAATCTATATAGACACTGACTGACAGAGGTGAGAAATGTTTAATTTATGCAAATGAGTACCAATAAGAGTGAGTCAGTGTAACTAATCTCATCCATCTTGTCTATATTGTCTGTTACTGTGAGTGATTTCACTTCTATGTGTTTTTTTCTGCCCACATACAGTGATGTAAATTAAAACAGGATGCGTAGAAAATAGTGTCAGAAATTGTCAGCATTTTGAGTGAGTTTGATTAATGGATGGATGATTGTTTATTTTGCTCATGATATGATGTATTGTGCACTGCTGCAATTTATATACAAACATTTTCCCCTGTGGAATGATTCCTTGTCAAAATACAATAACGTCTTATTTTTACTGGCAATGCATCTCATTTGTTAACATAGCTTTTAAAAACTATGGCCAGTTACGCAGCCCAGCAATGTCGTTTGGATGTCCAGCAGTCATGTCCCTCTCATCTCATCTATCTACACTAACCTAAGAATCAACAGATTTTTGTGAAGGAAGTAGTTTTGTGTAAAGAAAAAATTATTAGTAGTACTATTATGTGCCCTATTTATTTGTTGAATCAATTAGTTACACAGGCTGCACATTTTGCACTATTTATAATTGTTGGAATGTGGATAGTTAGTCTTTGATTATTTTTTGCAATCTAAATTTCATGGCGTTCCTTAATAGATTTTTAAAGATGTGTTGAGTTACGTATCATTATTTTGCTGTGTAGCTGTTTTTGAATGCAAGAACATGTTTAGTGTGAACACCCCATAAGAAACACATCTGTTCGGACATGAACCGAAATCAGCCTAATTAGAGCTTCCTTAAGTCTAACTTGTCAACTAATCGTTTAGACAACATACTGACTAATCAGTTTTGAAAAAGTGTAGTTTTGAAGACCCTTAATAAGGGGAAATGTGTAAACTGACAAGCAAAAAAAAAAAAAAAAATCCTCCCTTGAAAGTTGCAACAAGTTCTGTGCAGCATTTTAATTGGGTTTTAAAGGTTTATGTATTTCCATATTATATTTGTTACATTTTGTTGTGAGAAAGCTCTGGGACTGTTGTCATTGTTAAATATTATTTCTATATAATCTTTACTATCGCTTGGTGCAACTTAGTTGACAAATTTCGAATGGTATTTCTTAAACTCAAGAGCATATACAGTAAATGTTTTTTTCCTTGCTTGCTACTGTAGCTTAATTTGTTCCAGTCTCTCATTAGTTCATTGAAAATGCCAGCCAGCTGATTAAAACTTACAAGTATGAAAACAAACATTTCACACTGCACCTACAAATGAAACAACCAAGTCCCATTTTAAATCACTACAGATGTAGGTTTCAGAGTTCAGCAACCTCCCGCTGGCTGGGTGTATAGATACATCTTGATCCTGGTTTTATCTGTTTTATTCATTGGACTTCTAAAGGAATAATTAACAAGGATTTAAAATGGCTTTTATGGATCACCTGCTGTCCCCGATATCATTTTTGTGATTGCACAGCAGAAAAGTGGCAGAAACATTGACGATAACGTCTGGCACTGGATTGTCTTGCAAGAACAGTAAGTCCCCAATTAAAGCGATATATCCCTCAGTCTACATAGCTCAGCACCTCCAACCCACAGAGCACATTTTACCACAGCATGAAGGAGACCAAAGAGAACAGAGGATAATCCGTTCTATTCCTCGCATTTAGTTGTATTTCAGAAGAACATTAGTTTTACTTGATTCTGCTTCTTATGCATAGTACAGTGTTGCCATTTATCAGGTGAAGTCTTTTGAAAATAATTTTAAAAGTCAGCATAAAATAAAAAAGGACCCTATTTACTTTCTTGCACTTTCATAAATTTAAATACAATAAAAAGTAATATTGCAAAACATTATTACAATTGAACAGCTGTTTTTTATTTTAAAATATATTAAAATGCATTGTATTCTTGTGATGGCAAAGCTGAATTTCCAGCAAGCCAGTCTTCAGTGTCACATGATCCTTCAAAAAAATCATTCTAAAATGCTGATTTGGTGCTCGTATAACATTTATTATTAATAACAATGTTGAAATTAGTTGTGCTGCTTAATATTCTTGTATATATATTATATTTTATTTGAATCTTACGGACCCAAACTTTTGAAGGGTAAAGCATATCACAATAAGAAAGTGAAACAGGTTGCAAATCCTGTTTCATGTTGACATTAAAGATGCTTTTGCAACAGCATGTGCTCAGTATGTGTAGATCCAGGTTCGGTCTCAAGATAACCATCCCATTCGACACCCGTCACTGAGAATGCTCCAAAATGCACAGATGCATTTGTTATGTCTGACGTGTTACGACCTGGTAAATATTATCATCCTACACGCAAACAAACAATCCTTTTGGCGGAGATAAAGGTGCAGCTTGTGGTAAGGTAATGGGACAGCGCTATTAGCGGTGTCACTCATACTGCCAGTCCTGTCAGTGACGCCCAGTCTGACGCCATCTCCCTCCTCTCATCCACCTGCTTATCTCTCAGATAAATTAAGTCAGGCAGGAGGCGGCCAGGCGGGGGGAGCATGCATCCACACCTATCAAGTGAAAGGAATACCGTGCACAGATCACTGCTCTATTGACTTTAGTTAATAGCGCTGGGGTACAACGTTGTTGCTGACATCTCCGTCAGAATTTTGAGAGCCCGTCTGATTGACAGACGCAGGGAGAGAATAAACACTGGCTAATTACATGCAGCCGCATGTTTGTTAGAAACCTGACCCTTCACGCCACGGTGCCCAAAAGATCACAGGTTTAGCTCCCTGCATCCCCCTGAAAACAATAAAACTACCAGCTGTGTGGTCCCGATCGCATCCCTGATTTTACAATTAGCCACCTGCATGTTAGTTAGTGGTCTGCTGTCTGTGAAGCACATATGAGGTCAGCTTCACACACCGTGCCTTTTTACTTCCTCCATGCCACAGCAGTCAATCCCAGGGAGCTCACATGAGGGAATTGCCAATCAAAGAGCATGTCGGGGCCCCAGGACGTTAATGGAGCCAGCCGTCAGCAGGAGGAAGCCAGGCTCATGACGTTCATGCTAGCTTTTCAGATGACTCTCCGACAGGTTGACAGGCTCGGAGCCCTGGCTGCGGCCTGTAAAGGTCACCTGTCATGCAGGGTTATATATGTCTGTTTGTTCTTGTGTGCCAGAGGAAGAAAATTCCCCTACCAGCCTGTATTCATGCCTGCTGCTCTACTCGATCGCTACCTCATCACCTCTTTGCGAAGCTTAGTCCTAACCCATAGGCATGGTTAGTCATGAATAAATTTTCACCCCTAAGAACTTCAGCTCTGGTCTGAAATTCAGCCAAACATCCTTCTCTTCTCACAGAAGCCAAGATGCCAAAATAATCTTGAGGCTATTTCCTTTTTTTTTAATACGAGGTGCGAGACTGTCCATCAGTCCCTGTGCGATAAGGGTGGTGAGATTAGGACCTGGTTAAGAGGTGTCCATAATTGAATTCCAGATGTCTCAATGTGCATTAAGGTGGACAGTGGGACAAGATAAAGCTTTTTCCCAGATGAGAAGCGAGGAGAGGCTTACAGACACTCAGCACCATCAGAGACCATCACGTTGCTAATGCTAAGAGCCGAGGCTCATGGGAAGGAAGCGGTCACCCTGTGAAAACATGCTGATGAGATTCACTCTACCCTAACTCTCACTGTCTGCTTTATCTGTCAGGGGAGAAGAGATATTTTTTAACCTTTTGAAATGGTAAAACACTGTAAATCTGTTCAAACAAAGAATGAAAGTCTGTTCTCAATGCTTAATCTGCTCATTTTCTTACATGTTGAACTTTTAAATCTCAAACTAATGATTTTCCTAGTGTTTAATAATATAAGTAAACTAATTAGAATGGCTTATGTACCATTTGCTTTTCAAAAAACTGTTAAAACAATTAGGAAAATTATACTGCACAAGTCCCAAAAGTGCTGTTCTCATCAGCACCTTATATGAAATGCAAATGTGAACATATCCTTGCCATCATCAAGTCATTGTTACCTCATTAGTGAAATGGCAGGCAATAATTCCTCAGTATATGTGTTTACACTTTGTCGGATGAACCTGCCAAACAAGGTTGTATGTGTATTTCCTAGCAACATGTTTTGCTTACTGAGAAATGCAATATATTTTCTTCCATAATGATTTTTATAGTTGTTTTACAATGCCAGCACACCAGCAGTTGTGACTGCTATTAAAAAGTGTTTTCTGCACTATAGGTGTTCTACCTGTCGACCAGGGTTTCACAAACAGGGGTTTGACAGGGAACTGCAGGGGGTTTGTGAGTTGATGAAAAGCTAATAATTAATTAAATCAAATGTAAGATTAAAATGAACAAATGGGGCTGCATAATTAATAAAAAAAATGAAATGGCGATATATCTTCTCAAATCGTGATTAAGGCTGTGACTGAATTCAAGTAGTCTTGCACTGTTTCTGTGTTATACACATATGCAGCTCATAATACCAAAGTGTTTGCAAAGTGCTCAATTCACAGTAAACAATGCTTTTCACAATTTCCATCTCTGTAAGCACTGTGAATTTAAAGGTGCACTAAATGATTTTTGACAAACAATGTTGATATTTGAAAGCACCAAAACACACCCATACCCCAACAGGACCTCACCCTAATTTGAAATCTCTGCCCCACATGTACGTACACAACCATGGCAATGACGATCGCGGAAACAAGTGAAGACGATGCAGTCCTATGTGTATAAATCATTTTAATATAAAGACCATCAAAATAAAATGATTCGATATTTTCTGTTTAGATGCATGTCATGTGTCATTAACTGACATCAGAGAATAAGATAATGGAAATATTAACTTTATAATCCCAGGGGGTTCTTCAAGTAAACATTTTACATGTAATGGGTTCTACTGACAGAAACATTTGGGAAGACCTTCCATAGACAGAGAATTACATTGAGAGAAGCTTTGATGCCCCCTGTTTTTTTTTTTTTTTTTTTTTTTTTTGCTAATGGACAAGGCCTGTTAATTGTTTGAGGGTCAAACAGCTCACAAATAAGTTGGGATTGTTTGTTCGTCTAGCAGAGAAGATCAATACAGAGAAAAGGCTGTAAATAAATGGGCCATGAAAGCACCTGTGCTGGCAACAGAAGCAATCCAAACCCTGCCACCCTAAAACGCCACCACCAGGAGTAATGTGCAGCCTTGAAAGCCGTTACTCAGGCCCGGGGAAAAGTTTGGCCTGGGTGTGAAGGATGTGGAGTGTCAGTTTTGTTCATGTTGGAGGAGTGGGAAGGCTTGGGCGGATGCTGGAACTCTCAGTGGAGCATCCAGCAAGTGTCTTTACTTTAGAGAGAGGAAGATCAAAGAGAGAAGTTTAAAGAGAAGGGGGGTGGTGGGGGGAGCTTAAAAGTCTCCCTGTGGTTTTGGGTTTTGGGAGTGATCCAGGTATGCCACTAGTGTATTGATGTGGTGCGTTGTTGTTCTGTTCATTCCCTTTTTATTTTCTCTCGTCCTACTGAACTTGGCCAAGCTTTAAATTTGCAAGGTTCATCAAAGTTGCAACACAAATTGCATCTTTTACCTCTCACTGTGAGCTTGCTCAGTTTTATGTAGGGTCTTCCCAGCCGGTTTCAGTAAGTGATATCATCTCTGAGAGGGGTTTATGAGCAAGACATTCATATATTGTAATAGTTCCACATCTAGATCCTTTTATTTTCCAAAGTGAATTTTGCCTCATTTGCAATATCATAATCATAAGGCTTAATCAGTCACTGGTTATGCAAACAACCCGCAGTACCCCCCCTGTGAACGGCTGCTGTTGTGTCTCTTCACCCCTGAGGATGACAGAAACCAATGCGACAGCTATCTCTGATGCCGGTGTTATCTGCAAAGAAATGCCAGGTCAGAGGTGGAGTGCCATTTAAAGCTTATAACGCACACACAAAGGCTTGTTTAGTTCCAGTCACTCTGATAGGCGTTTAATGACTCTGTGTCACATTAAGTAGCCAGCAGCGAGTAGAATATGTGTGTTTCCTCTGGGCACTTGAGTGTGTATGTGTGTGTGTGTGTATGTGTATGTTTGTTTGTCTTAATTACCTGTCATTTGTGCCACATGCTGAATGTTGGCGGCACAGAGTCTGACATGTGTAGTCGGCTGGGATCCAGAAGGTTGCCATGGCGAGGCGACTCTGCTGTTCATAGACTGGAGAGTGGCTCATTAATGACTCTCTTAGCAATGGCACCTGCGGTACCTCATTGGGTTAAGCTTTACTACCACAATTATGTATTACTGTCTGAATTCATTACAGAATAGAAACCAAAACAAAAGAACAAAGAAGGGTAATAGTGAAAGAGATGGTTTGTGTATCACAAATTCCTATTAACTACATGAGGGTAAGAATGATTTAGTTTTCGATGAACTATAACTTTAAAGAAGGCAGATGAACTGAAGAGGTTATGAAGGAAGCATTGCTTCCCAAAGCTTATGTATCTAAATAAATGTTTAATGCTGTTAATCGTTTTTCATTTGACAGTATAATTTATTCATTCTGAGAATTCCGTCAGAGAACTGCAGGTCAGTTCCAAAAATATCTGTACAAAAATATCTTAAGTTATATTTAATTACTGCCGAGTTGCATTTGGACGCATAGAGAATCTTTTTTTGTGTGTGTGAGATTAGCAAAGGGCACTGCTGCAGAAATCTGTCTCTGTCCAGTGTCTTTATATCACCTATATGCACATATATTCAGCTAATGTCATCCAGACAAATTGCTGAATCCAGTGTTAATACATTGCTTTGTTTTCTTCCATTAAATCGGAAGTAAATGCTTTCGCTACAAAATATTGTGATTAATTGCAATTGACAGCCCTAATTCTCCTGTTCCTCCAAGGCTGTTGCACTCACATTTATTTCTACATAGTTGGCAGAGACGCTTTCCTCATCATCATAGCAAAGTAATTAGCAACATGCTAATCAGAACACCTCTCAGAACACCTCAGCAATCACATAGAAACTTGGCATTCACGGTAATATTGTAGTTATAGATTTGTGCATGTACATAAAAGTACATTTAATGCATTGTACATAAAAGTGGTGTGGGTTTGTTTTTTAATATGGCTAAAATGATCTGCCATCCCCTTCTAATAATGGTTTTAAAAATAAATCTTAATAATACACCACATATTTTCATTATTTAAAAGTACTGCTTCCTATTAAAAAAAAATGTTATGGTAGGATTTTTCTGTTCTAAAATGATAGTAATTTTAGCCATATATTGTATATCTGGGATTGT
Source organism: Cyprinus carpio (assembly GCF_018340385.1). Classification (NCBI taxonomy): domain Eukaryota; kingdom Metazoa; phylum Chordata; class Actinopteri; order Cypriniformes; family Cyprinidae; genus Cyprinus; species Cyprinus carpio. Next base: position 18,411,931 of record NC_056619.1, on the reverse strand, counting down.
GTATGTCTGTGATGGGGGATAGATATCTTTTTGGCTTGCATAGACCACTGATTGTGGAGTGAAAGTTTGGAGTGCTGAGGTTTGAGCCCACATACTCATTTCATTACCTTTTCAGCACATCCTCAACTTACCCTCATTCAGAGGTGGATCCTGTTTCACTCTCAGCCCTCACCTCTCCGCTCCTCTCTGATTGAGCACACTGAGAGAGCCAGTAAACAAAGACCATCCAAGTCCGAGGCCAGCAGCTTCTATCTTTTATCTGCCGAATGTTTACCTGGGGGCACTGTTTAGACTCCTACAGCCCAAGCATACCGCAATGATCGACGGCTGGGAGATTTTTAAAGTTTTCTAGCAAAGGCTTGACCATAGAGGCATTTCTAAGCAAGGTGACTCGGCCTCAAGCTTGTCCACGGAGACACGTGGATGGCCTGGTTAAGGGAATGATTGATTGGATGTCTGAGATTGACAAGGAGAGCTTGACTTAGCAGATAAAAATGGCCTTGCTTTTAGTAACACAAGTATGCTAGAATACAGCCACACACGTAAATGAGAATATTACAGTTTTGGCATAATCTTTTGCTGTCAGTAATGAGAGGTTTCTTTTCACAGTCTCCTCCCCTTTTCTGTCATGATGGATTTTTAAAGACAGTTGCTCTTTGGCAGCAGTCATGATGATGCAGTATATTGGATGCAATTTATGATGTGTCCTCTTTTTGGATGAAATAATTCTTTAAATGTAGCCTGTATTTCATCATCATGTCAAATGTATTACTTGTAGTCATTTTTAGTCTTACCAAAATAGTATCTAATATTTTACACTCTAATCAAGATGTAAACAAGAACATTTAAAAAATAATAACATGAGTACAAATTGTAATACAGCCTTTGTGAATTATTTATGCTTCAGTTAATTATTTTAATGCATTGTTTTGGAAAGAATCCTGACTAGCATGTAAATTAATTTGTGCATTCATGCCATTTTGTGCAGATGTTATTTATTTACGTTATTATTGTGTATTTATCTGATTAATCTCATATGTACAGTACAGTATAAGATGTGTCTGGGTGAGTTAATTAACCCACTAGTAAAGCTCTCTTGTTTACTGGTATTCATCTTTAGCTTACACAGGTCAAATGGGTCAATCCCAAACATTCACTATAATTGGATTATTTGAAGCAATTTCTCAACAAAGCATTTTTAGTGAATTGTTAATATCAGCCCATATTGTTTTTATCCATGTCATATTTTTGTCAACAGTGTGTTTTAATTATTTTTTTTTTGTGCAACTTTAACACAATTTTTGTCAGTAATTTTGTTGACAAGTTGCCTTCAGCCAATCCGGCCATCTGCAACCACTGAAAAGTTTTGTGACAAAGATTATTTGTCCGGACAGCCGAATGGACACTGTGTGCTTCCTTTCACAAGGCCAATTCTGTGTACAGCCACAGCGCTTTCACATCAGAAAAATCAACTGAAAATCTGCTGCTAAGTGTTTTTCTGAGCTGACTGAAGTGTGTTAAATAAAAAGAATACCCTTTCCTTAGAGAGATGTGCAGAACTCTTCTATGCACACACGTAAACACGCACACACATGACCGCCTCGTCTCTCCTGTACTGATTGTGAGGGCGGCAATGGTCTGGAAAGCAGACATATCTGGTGTTGAAATTGAATCTGGTGCTGCGTTTGCAAGGGAAAATCCAAAGTGACAGAAAAGCAGATAATAGGTTTGCTGTAGCTTCACGCCTGAATGTATGTCCACACAGGGCAATTTCTAAAACAATGCAGTGCTTGACGTTTTTATGACAGCCTTTTTTATTGTACTTTTCCCATTACGCTCATGTGCACTATACACTTCAGTCAGACGTCTCCAAAGCGTTCAGTTATCTTAACTCCCCCACTCCTCCGGCGTGAGAGAATCTCATCAGTCCTCCTTTCTCCCCCTTCTCTCCCCTGATACCCACCCATTACTTCCTCCACTTTCATTTCCGACATCTCTGCACTTTTCTGTCCTGTGCTTTTGAGCTCACCCTTAACTTTTACTTCCTTCTATTAATGTCCCCCTTTTTTCCTTTCCATCGCTGTATTGTCTCTTTCTCTCTGAAATGTTTTTGAGCCTCTCCCTTTCTCATTACTTCCTCTTTGCTTATCTCCCCTGTGTTCTCTCTCTTTTACACTGTCTGTTTCTCTCCGTCTCCCTCTCAGTCTCGATCTCTCCCTGTCTTTCTGACAGTGACCTTGAAGGTTTTCCCTCCGCTGTGTGTTCAGACACAAAGCACTCTCTTCTCTTCCCCCTCTCTGTTTTCCTCACACAGCCCAACCTGCCTGCATGGGATCCTGTAATGCCCCCACTCATGTTTCAGCTTTTAAAACTGCAGGAATACAATGGAAATATGATTCATTACATCTAAATCTGATAATGACATATCAAACCTGAAAGTTTATCTTCCCCTTTGTTTTATAATAAGAAGGAGTTGATAGAAATCATATAAACTTTCAACTCGTCTTGTAATTCACTTAAATGGACTGTTTTGATGTTAAACGAGGGCCAGTGTTTTTAGACAAGCTGTAAGTAAGGGATAATGTTCAGTCGTTTTATGTTTGGGTTTATTTTGCGATAATGACTGATATCAAACATTCATTTGAGTTTAAATGAGTGCATTATGTAAGAAAAACGTGGCCACTGTTTATCAGTCATTATACAAAAAATATTTTGTCAGTGCCACAATTGGCCAATCAGAATGAAGTATTCAAAAGAACCGTGTAATAAAAAAAAACAAAACCTACAAAAAACATCATCACTCCTTCCTGATTATAACAGACAACACATCACTTCTAATAACCCCCCAAATAACGGGTGATGTGATTGTTATGCGCTGAAAACAGAACTAATTGGAATTTGTTATTGAATCAAGGCCAATTAATTTAGCGCCACATGTGACACTTGTGATACAAAGACAGACTTTTCATGTGAATCTTTTTGCTGAGCAAGAAAATTTCAATTTATCAGGTTGCCCAGTTCTCACATTTAATGCTAAAACAGAACAACATACTAATGTTTATCATCAGTTAATGGTTATTGGGGCGTTTTGTTTTTTCTGCTTTAGTGGAGCTCATAAATAATAGCCCCTAACCAAAGGTCACCCCTCTATTGTTTTCAAATGAGAGCATTGTTTGGACTCCATGTCAGATGGCAGCACCCTCAAGAGCATATTTTTGCATACACTAATGATGTAAGTGAAGTAGATGAAGGTAATCGAATGAAACAATACCTAGGTACGAGGAGACGGGAGCGTTATCACACAGCTCTGTAATTAGAAAGCACTTTCTAGTTTTTTCTTCATTTCGGTCTTCCTTTCTCTTTCGATGATAAACCAAGTCAAAGACAAACCCAAGCAGAAGCTATAGGTTCATATCTTGCTCTAATGTGTATATTGGTTAATTAACTCAAACACTCATTTAGATTACATCTGTTCTGGTTTTTCTTTGAATTGTCCTCTAAGAAGCAGCGGTGAGTTACAGAGGTACCACCTTGCATAACATAATTCATCATATTCTCTTGCAGTTGTATGAATTGGAAATAGTATCTATAAATCACGTTATGTATGTAAGGACTTTGTTAGTGCAGAATTGACGTTGAATATCTTTCCTGCCTTTTTTAGTTGGAAATTCTGAAAGTCAGCTCAAAGTAGCAATTAAAGACACACTGCAATGACCCACTCCAAGAACTTTTGTCCTGCACATAAACTGCCACAGAAGTTTCACCTTCTAGACTTAGCAAGTTTTCCTCCCCTACTTTAAATACAGTGCTGGAAATCTGTGCAACATGCTCCTGTGAATGAACCATCCATCTGTCTCCAAAATCACTGCTAAAATCCCAGCCATTGGGCATGCTCTCACTCATGTGGTAAATAGTCTGGCATTAGCAGAATTAGGAATTCAACCATGTTCCATCAGTCTTGGTGTAATCAAGGGCTTGGCCCTCAGGTCAGTTGCATGTATGTGTGTTTGTGTGTGTGTTTGTGTGTCAATAAGCCTGAATCACTGATATGATGGCGACAGCAGCTGCATGAGCCCAAGGACATGAGCGTTCTCTGTGCTGTCTAGAGCAGTGATTCCTAACCGGGGTGCATGTAGAGAGAGTCCATCAGGTACCTAAATTTGATTTCAAATTTGAAAAGATTAAAATAAAATTGAATAAATTAAAAATATAAAAGTTAAAAAAAAAAATCACAATTTACATGATGACAAAAAAACTGAATTAAAGAAACAGCCAGTTTGGTGCTGATACAAAGATACTTGAGCTTTACTGATTAGACCATGGAAGTACTTGAAACCAAAAAATGTTGGGAAACACTGGTTTAGAGCATTTGTTCAAACTGTTTTCTGTTGATTGTAAGTTGTCTGGTAATTGATTGGATTAGATGCATCTACAGATATAGATATGTATAAATAGATAGATATAGATAGATAGTTTGAGACCACTGAGCATTGGATCATTTGTTAGCACTTGCAATGGTCTCTGTACATCCTTTGTCTTGCTCTCTCACTGCTGTATATTTAATTGTCTGCTGGATGAAAAGCTAGGCCCCATTTGCAATTACAGTAAATTAAGTGCACAATAAGGATTAGGATCCATTTCACAACCATCTTTAATTGAACCCTGCCAGTGTTGCATGTTTTGTTCAGTAGCGTTAAGAATGAATTTGGGTTTGATGGAGCGATCCGCTGTTCAGTGTGTTCTCCTGCTTTACACTCCTGCCTGTGTTTACTTTCTATCAAAATTCTCACTGTTGAGTCCTTTACAATGCAGACAGCGTGATGAGCCACCTGATTGGTTGGCACGTATGCCGTAATCAGTTAAATGACAGACAGTCTCACAGCTGCACAGTGCAAGCTAAGCCAATTGTGTTATAATTAGAGGCAGCTATTTTAAGTTCCTGAGCACAAGATGGCTTTCAGATGAATAATTTGGCCTGCAGGCATCATCATTATGCAAAGGCTTTGAAAACTTGTTTGTTCCCCTGTTTAATTGAGCCACTCTGCCCCCTGCTTTCTCTCCGGTCTGGGACAGGGATGACTAGGACACATTTTAGAACATCACCAAGAATACCACCCATGTACAGATGAGTCATGTGATTAGTGCCTCTGTGGCACCACAGCTATAATTTGTAGTGCGAGAGAGCTTGACCTTTCATAATAGGCCTGTGTGGATCTGAGAAAGAGGGGAACCAATATTACACCGGCTCTCTGAAGCGAGTGCCACATGCCGCCAATTGGGAACAATATCAGGAACGGTGGGATGGAGGGAAGGAAAATGCTGAGCTGAGAAAAAGAACCTGGCTCTCATTGCAAGAGGTGAAGTGGAGGCAGAAACGGTGTCACTTAATCCGCACTTGTGTCAAATGTTGATTTGACAGAGCCACTGGGCTGCTGTGTAGAGAAAAGGTCATCTATACCTGCCCTAATTCAACTAGCCGCGCAGCCTTCCACTTTGGTGTTGGGGATTGATATGGCCAAGAGGTCAAGACCTTCTCTGGGACCTTGGTTTGTGTTCTGCTGCCAGTAGATGAGATATCAGAGCACTGTTTAAAAGAGAACAAAACTCTTTCTACACACTAACACCATCTGTCAACCATTGGTCACATCCAAGAGTTTTGAGTTAATCAATTTAACAGACTTTTTTGAGCAGTGAGCATTTGGTTTTGTGGTTTTCCCTGTTGAAAAGATAACATATGTTGTTTCTCATATACTGGTCCAGCAAGACTCCCACCATTTATAAGCTTTGCTGGACAACCCAATACTTGGTTTAAAGGCTTCTTTTTGGGTAGTATTCTATTAAATATCACTAAAGGGTTTGATAGAAGTGCTCTGAACATTCAGGGTAAGTGTTTGCAACAACTGCTTCCGGCTGCAAATAGTGATGCTTCCCTTGGTGGCCTGCAGGTGGAGGCTTGGTGAGCCAATCCAACAGGTCTGTCAGAGCCCTGTAATAAAGGATGCTCTCAATCAGGACACATCCACTCCCTTCAGCTCAGCGCAGGCCTTCACAATCACTGCCTGGCAAGCCACGGGAAAGCAAATGAGTTTGCGGTCTAGACATCTGTGCTGCTGGTGGCAGGCTGTAGGCAGGAAAGCCTACTGTGTCCCCACAGCAAATGAGCTGAGTGACTCACTTCATCTCAGCCAAGGACTTCCTGTTTGACAATATGATATGATTTGGACAAGAATGACATTTTATCGGAAGGCAAAAGTTACTGTGCCATTAATGGAGTTGATTTTGTCAAGTTGGGGCTGTTCTGAATTATATTTCCACTTTTTTCTAGTTACACTTTGCTCTACACATGAATATCTAGCCAAAATAAAAACTACATATATTTTGGAGGAAAACTGTTCTTTGATCTATTGTTTTTTGATCTATTTTTAGTTATTTTGTTTCATTTTATTCAGTGAATCAGTTGCGAAATGTTTTGACTCATTAGTTAGCAAATCAGTCTTAATCCAAATCAAATCTATATCAAGCAATCAAAATTAAAATAAAATTAAAATATCAAAAATAATTAGAATCAAATGATGAATTTTAATTAGATTCAAATATTTCATTGTGCCTTTTTTTGTACTGTTACAATGTCAAATTGAATAAATGTATTAATAATGTTAAAAATAGCTGCATTAAACATTTAATTTATTGCGTCTAGTGTGCAAATGGAAGTGTCTGATATTAAATAGCCTTTGTGTGCTGAGGAATATAACATCTGTATACAAAGCTGAATAAAAATTGTTATTTTCCCTATTGACCTACCACAGTGTTCACTGGTAAAAATCATTCTCTTAAAACCTTTGAAATTGGCTGCATGGGATAAAATGTGCAATTTTCCTTCTGTTCCTTTAAGTATGCTGTTTTGTCTTCATTACAACGGCTCCTGTAGGTTTCCCTTGCGCTTACAAACTCAGGCTGATTGTGTGTCCTGAGCGCCGATCCTGAACCGGGCTGTTTTCTGTACAGCAGAGCTCCATTTCGAAGGCTGAGGCGGAGAGCAAGTGTTTGTTATGCAGGTTTAATTATGTCCAGGGGGCCTGAATGTGTAGGCCCTGTGCAGACTCTCCCTCTTTTGCCCTCAATCCACAGCGGACAGGCTTGATGTCTTTTTTCCCCTTTGTGAGTGAGGCAATTAAAGGTCATATCAATTAGAGCATGTTGCAGTCTCCAGCCTCATTGTAAAACAGCTTGCTCCCGTGTACGAGGGGCGGGTTGGAATGCTTTGTGCGAGCCGAAACCTCCAACTCGCAGCGTAATGGTGATGTTTACAGAAGGCACTAGGCCCTTTGTGATTGAGCGGACATGGCAGTCAGGGCGATGTGATGGAGATTAATGGGGTGATGCTGGGGTTAATGATGGCTCGTCCGAATTGTAATCACACATGTCTAATCCACAGTTTTTTCCTCTGTTGATCAGGGTGATGTATTGGTGAAGTTTGGTTCTCTGCATAAAACATTGTTTTTTTATAGTTTTTTCCTCTTTCAAATTATTCTCCAAGTTACATTTCCATGATTGCGGAGCATTTGAGTCGGGGCCAGGTGACAGCGCGGTCTGATTTATTGTGCAAGGTTGCACAGCAATCTCTCTCGGTGAACGTAAGGCTTCTTATTTAAAGTTCTTTTATGCCTCTTCTAACAATAATGCACTCACGGCCACATCAAACAAGAATTGTTGTCACTGATGATCCTCCAGTCCTAATGAAGAAACATGTGCCAGACAGTACAAGCCAATAGGTAGTACACTATATTGGCTGCTATGTATATTTTCAAATTACTAGTATTTGTACTGTAGATGGTGAAGCATTTCTGTTTCCTTGGCAATGGAGTAAATGCAGCCTGGATGTAGTGTTAATGGAATATTCCGGGTTTAATACAAGTGAAGCTCAATCAATAGCACTTGGGGCATAATGTTGATTGCTACAAAAATATATTTGACTGTTTTGGACAGGGCTTACAATGGAAGTAAATTGGTCCAATTTTGGAAGATTTAAAAGCAGAAATGTGAAGCATCCAGGGTTTTTCATGCTCAAAATGAGGCGGAGGTGGTACCATCCTGATCATGTGCACACAATGTACCCACCCTTTAAATGGCTGAAACAAACACTTTTTTACACGCAACATATTTTAGGTGCTATAATAATTAAATGATTGAAAAAAATGACAATTCTAAAGTTACATTTTACAAAAACAAACCTGCTGAACATGAAATAAAATGAAACATACCAGCTAAAAGGGGCCCTTTTGTATAGGTGAACATATAACATTAGGTTGTTAAACATTTCATGACACTGAAAATATTTATCCACTCCTTATAGTCTCCTGGTCCACATTGCATTGATCCAATATACATTTATCCACTTAAAGTGTCTTTCTAGAAAACAAAATATTTTCTTACAACCTTAGGTGAATTTCTCATGAAAACTTTCTTTATTGTTAAGAAAACACCCCAAATCTCATTAAAATAACATACAAACCATATACTATTGTAACTGTGTGTTAAATATATGGCCCTATGAAATAGGTTTTATTTTTTCCCAAATTCCGTTCTAATTTTTCTAGAATCCTTTTTAATGGTTAAATTACATTTTATTATCAAAAAGCATGTCTAATTAATTAAAATCATGGAACTTATACAATGTCACATCAGTTTCTTAAAAGTTTGACAAAAATTACATGTTTATGAAATATTTTATTTTCTTTCACCATATGTTTTATTGTTACCAAATTCTGTGTTGTAGCATGTCTAATTATTTGAATGCATAAAAACAACTTAATTTCTTAATTTTTGGCAATATTTTTAAAACTAAAAAGTATTTTAACATTTATGGTTTAAACAACTGCAAGTGTTTCTCCAGAAAAAAAGGAGACTTGTCAAATTTTTTTGTAGCGGTCAGCATTACACTAAATGCTGTCAACTGAGCTTGACTTGTACTAAACCCAGAATATTCCTTTAAATAATGCTGTACAGTATTCAGTTCTCCAGAATCCAGTTTTCTAGGAATGGAATGAGGTCATAATGCTTTTAACCAAACATATTCTCTTTCATGATAATTGTTGATGTTGAGAACAGGAAGTGTATATTCTGAGAGCAATAGCAAAAAGATCCACAGTACACACCACATCAGATATGTGTCTTAAAATAAGAGTGCATGCTTTTTTTTCTGAATACATTAAGTGTGATAAAAGTGTCAGCGAATCCGGTGAATGAAAACTAAGTAGTAGCTAACCGTCCTCTGTTGCTTATATTAAGAACTATAAAGGCCTCATGAATAAATCAAATAATCCGATAATGCACATGTGAACATGCCGTGTTTAACGCATAACCAGGCGTCACATGGAAATAAGGTTTGGGAGCCCATGGTGCCTTTTTGCCTTGCAGGTTATGATAATTGCCTCTGTCTGGTTTGAGTGACAGGTGAGCCAGGGGCAGGCTGGGAGTGCACTGAGCAGTTTACAGGTACCTCCTCCCCGTTTCCTGTCTCCCTGGAGAACTCAACTGTGATGGTGTATGTTGCTGCAAGGGAGGAAACACACAAACTCCCTCGTTAGTCGTAATTACTATTGGACTGCATTATGCCCTCGCAGGGTGCTGTGATATGTTTATATGATAGTGTCATATCGCAGGGCTCAACGAGCATTCTGACGGTTAAAATAATAATCAGATGTCATCCTGTTTATAAAGAAAGAGGAAGTTGTCTGTCTTTGTGTGAGGTGAGAGTGCAGCTAAAGATACAATGGCCCATTTTATTACATCTTGTTCTTGATAAAGCAAAGCAGACAGGGTTGCAAACTTTTCACCTTTCTAGGAAAATCACCGTTTTAATTCCAAAATAAAAGCTATGCGGTTTAACCTTACTGGCATAATTTGAAAGCAAAATAAAATTATGTTGTAATGAACTTTTAATGTTGTAATTTTGTTGTTCTGTAAAATGATGATAAAATTCATGTTATATATTTTCATATGTTATTCAATAAATATAACATTTATTTTTTATATTGAATCAAACCTTAATGAGGAACGTTATTGTGGCAGAAGAGTCTGTACTACAGGCAGTGGAAAATCCTGTCACTAAAATTGTCTAGAGTGTTATTTTAAAATCCTTCTTTTCCTGCATGAAAATCTGTTTCTGTCTGAAAGAAATACATAAAATGTGTCGCAACACCATGCTTTCCACTAACTTTCAAATCTTCTCTCTCCTCTGTTCCATGTCTGCTCTGGACCTGTGGCTCCTTGGAAATCTGGCATCCGCTGCTACTCCACAGGTAAGAAAATATTTGGCAATGCTTGATTTAACTTCAGCTGTTCAGGGGCATATGTTCCACCAGTAGAGCCGCTTTGGTCTGATCTGAACGTCAATAATCTCTTCGGCTTTGTCAGCTGATACGGGTGCAAGAGGCCGCGAGAGCATGAGGCGTCTTGAGAAGTTTGTAGATGTCAGTAAGAGAGCTGTCAGGAGGCCTCTGCAGTTGTTATTGTTTTTGTTGTTGTTTTTCAGTCCGTGGTGAATGTTAATGGTGGAGCCCCTGCGGCAGGGAGCGCTGGCTGAGTTATTATGGAGGTGGTGTGTTGCCAGGGGTCCCGGGGGCTTATCGTAATGAGACGGACCGGGGAGCCGGGCTGTGATCTGACTGGCATTGAAGCAAGGGTGCCTCAGCAGGACCCCTGCTTTCCCTGCTGGTGTCCGACCCTGTGCCTGTTTTGCTGCATGAGTGTTTTGTTTTACCACATACTGGAGAAGCTGTTCTGGAGAGCTTTCCGTTCAGCCATTGATCCCCAGTCTCTCCACAGGCCGCGGTGTCAACAACCCCTCCTAACTGCACAGTCCTCACAGAAGAGTAACTGAAAAACTAGGCAAATGTCAATAGTGCAGTCAATTTTCTGAAAGTGATTCATTTGAAATTACTATTATTAAAAAGCTGGTCTAAAATTTCTGTCAGACATCTTTTTTCAGTGTTCGAAATATTAAGAACTCATAACTGTTGAGGGTTGAAGCTTTTGAAGAAAGTTCGGAGACTTAATTTTTTTTTTTTTAAAGAAATTAATACTTACATTCAGCAAGTATATGTGATATGTATATAATTTATCAAAAATGCATTTGTTTTGTTTTGTTAAAATTTGTTATGTATATTTCAATTTTACAGTTAATTTTTACTGTATTTTTGTCATATAAATTAACCTTGGTGAGCATAAGATACTTCTTCGATTAAGAATCTTCTGACCCCAAACATTCAAAAAAGTAGTTTAGATTTAACAGAGTTCTACAGATACACCACTGCACTAAATTTTATTTGTAATTTTTATGGAAATTTGTTTACAGTGAAAAATACAGTGAAATCCTGTTAATTGCTTGCCTAATTTACAGTACATCACAATAATCAGTGAAAACTGTAAATGGTTTAACATTGCATTGCTATTGTACTGTTAAATACTGCCAAATTTTTTAAATGTATGGTTTTTGGAAGTAAGAATAACCATATAATTGTTTAAATTGATACAATATGCAAGAAAATGCCTGTACTTTTACAGTAAATTGTTGGTTTAATTACCTCTTTCTTTCTTTCTTTCTTTTTAAGGGAAAAATACGTGGCACCTTATCATTTAATTTAAACAAAACAAAACAAAACAAAAAGATCATCCCAGAAGTCACTCAATGTGACACCATTTTTTTCACAATATTTTTTTATTTTTTCATGTGCAGATTTGTAAAGTCTATAACAATGTTGTAGTAATGATTCCATCCACACAGTCGAGTTTGGGTCAGGTTGTTCTTTCCCTTTGGCTCTGTCCATAGACTTGTGGAGAGAGCAGTCACACCTTTGCACATTTATTTCACAGATGTCTCTGTGGTTTGCCGAATGTGGTGGTGGTAAATGTCAGCTCATAGGGAGCACACAAGATCCGACTCTGTCCTCATTACGCACATCAGCAGAGCCAATGTAATTCAAGCATGCAAGCCAACACACCATAGAAACCAAATCTGGCCATCCTTGTATGCGTTTAGACTCTTGTTACGATGCATGAGTGAGAGACTCCCACTATTCTGGCTGTTACAGCTGGATGGGGCAGTGGTCAGCGAGCGCACAGACACCACACGAGTAAGACAGATGCGGATTGCCTTGTGGTTTGGATATACAGATTTATGATAACAGGAAGTGTGGCTCGGAATAAATTGTCTGCGAACTATGCGTGTGTTTGTGTGGGAGAAGATGACAAAGTGCTGGGCGGGACGGTCTCTGAGCTAAATCCTGAAAAGCTGAGAGCTTGTTGGCTCACCGGGTCCCAGCACAGCACATTGTTGTTTGAATTGATTTTGTCTTACTTAAGCTCCCTGCATTGTGTGTGCTTCTGTTTTGTGTCCTTGCTTTCACTTTGAACCCCAATTCATCTGCCACAGGACCTCAGCTTGTCTCTCATATATCTTACTGACATATCTGAAGATGTTCTTTTCATTTGACGAAATTGACAGATATCAGAGATTATTGAATACAGTGTCTTATCCAGTAGGGATGTTAAAAATGGCAGTTTCAAATCCAGCTACACTGTAAAAAAATCCATTGGCATGTATTTTTACAGGCTTTTCTTTGAGTGTAGTTGGTGAGTCGTCAGAAGTATGGGGTTAAATTAACAAGTCAGCTCTTTTTCAATGTGATATACATGAAGTATGCATAATGATAGGAACACAACAGTGGTTTTGATATTAAACTGCAATTTTCTTTAAGTAATTTATTGTTTAGGGCAGTGAATTTAAAAAGTGGTGCTTTTTCAGTTGTTGTAATGTTGCTTTGGTGAGTTAACATAGTCATAGGTAGCTACAGATTTTTTGATTCTGATTCCTAATTTTCAGTGAAAAACTTTGAGAAGCCACTTCCATTTTGATATTGCTTAAACTGTTTTTATACATCATATTTTAAAATTTACAGTTATTTGTCCACACTCACCTTTTCCTTGAGTCTCCAGACAGCCCGAAATAACCTACAGAAAGTTGAACAGCATTGAGCTATGCTGTTGTTTTATCACATTACAAAAATGTCAAAGCTACATTTTACTTTGCTGCAGTTTACTGTCTTGGCAATATAGTTCTCACATAGAAGGTTTTTTAAAAACTGGAAATTCAATTTACTGAAGACAGCAAGTGTTTTATCTTCAAACCTTTGTTGGTTACCTTTATAACAATAATAATAAAAACATAAAAAAACTATCTTTGAAAACTAATAGTCAAAACTGTTCTCTCCAGACTTCCTCTCTACAGTGAGAACATTGGAAAACATGCAATCTTGACATGTAAATTGAACCTTTTTATCAGTGGCTTATTCACAACCAATTGTAATTCTAGTTATTGGCACAATCCCTTTCTGACAAATAATACCTTTCACGTTTTATCCACTGGGCAAAATTTATGCAGGTTTTTGTCCATGTGAAAATGGTTTTTAGGGGGTTTGTGAACGCTAAGCACACTATCTGTGTTCCCCACAGTTGTGCCTTCATTTCTCATTCTCCCTCGCATCTTTTGCATCTTCACCTTTTGTTACTTAATTTTTCTACGCACTATGCTGAGTAAGTTAAACGTAATGGGAGTTCTACTCTCAAAGCAGTGCTTGACAAAGCGCTGGAAGTGCAGTAGGTGTGGATTAGGATTTCTAAAGTGGAAGCAAGGCCTCAGAGTCCCCAACCGGTGCTCCTGTTTGGAGCCTCTGGACATACAGAAGGCTCAAAAAGGTGAAGGAAAAGATTTGCAGAACAGCAAAGAGAAAAACTAATGTCAGAGATTGAGAGAATAAAGAAGGACAAGAAAAAGAGAGAGAATAAAAGTGTCCCTTTGAGAGAAAAGCAAGGATAAAGAAATGGATGGATGAAACAAATTTCCATGCTCTGTGAGGGAAAAAAAGGGGTGTGAGGGGGCAAGGCTGTGTGTTATTCCCAGGTGGAGGGTTCATAAACAGAGCCTTTTATCACCTGCAAAAAAGAGTGTGAGGAGGCAGGGGCCTTGGGCCGCTCCAGGGAAAGACACTCACTGGCCCTTTATTGACTGTCCGCACTACAGCAGGAACACAACACAGCACAAACACAAACAGAGACTTTTCTCAACTTCTCTTGATTTTTAAGAAACTTAACTATTGTTTTTTCAGAAAAATGTTATTGTTTTCATTTTCATTTTCATTTATGTTTTCTGGTAATTCAGAGCTTGTATCTTGGGTTTCGTATCAGTTGGGAGGCCTATATGTAAGGTATAATTTACAGTTAGCTGGTCATTTTTGTAATTTGTGATGCGGCTGTCTTGAATACTCTATTCTGATTGGTCAATTGTAGCATTCAATTTCAGATGCTGTTTGCTGTCATCCATGGCAAATCTTTATATCAGTTCACTCATTTAGGTAACTGAGACCAGCGCTACTTCCATGTCTCTCGTATCACACCACACACTGGCTCTCTGTGTGTTTCATACAAATGCAACTTGTACCATCTGGTGTCTTAGTAGTGAATTTGTACATTTTGTAACTGTATTTTTTTCTTAATACTTTCAAGTTCAACTCACTAATATATATTTATTTCTTTTTACAGGGTTTATTTTATGCATTCAGGGTTTATTTTACAACAGTATTAGCCCTCTTATTAAATGTCTGCTTTCAAGTCAATACATTTTCTGTACATGGAATATTGAATTAGTCATTTGATTTGATTTATTATGTAAAAATAAATAATGCTAGATACAAGAGATATGAAAATAGCACAGTGTATGAAACTGGTTGCCCAGAATAATAAAATATAAAATATTTCACCGCAATAAATCAGAACCAATCAGGATTGAGTATTTCAAAAGTGACGTCAAGTTGAGATATTTAATAGCACTAGCTGAGTTTAGCACTGCCACGCTGCTACCAGTCAGCTCATCTTAGCACACGATGGCCCCATTGTCAACAGCATGATTAATATTTACTGTGCTCTCTTTCCATATGCAGTACTCACTAGAGACGTCCAGCTCTCAACAGAGAAAAAAAAAAAACAATGTGTGTGCGTTTGTGAGTTGTACTCTATTATTGTTCTTCATGCATGCCCTAGAGCTACAAAAAACAACAAACCAGCAAACAAATAAATGACAGACTCACCAGAAGAGGCTTGAGAAGGATGCAGGGAATGAGGGCTGGTGAATAAAGGATGTGAATGGTGTCTTGAAGGCCAGGAGATTTCCATTCTCGCTTGTATCAGAAGAAACACTGAACACTGGTCCCTAACTGTGCATTCCTCTCTCCTTTCCTTCTCTCCTGGCAGACTAATTACACACACTCACAATGTGAGTGATGCACAGGATGCACACTTCATGGGATAATACAAAACAAAACACGGCTAATGGCATAGTGCATATCTTAATAACAAATCTGCTCAAAAGGCACAGAAGATTCCTTTTGTAGGTCCCCAAAAGGGGATCAAATAAGCCATTCAACTCATCCAAAGTGGTTCACCTGGATCTCATTGTTGCCGCAGGTCGGCGTGCGGATCATATAAATGGGATCTCTTGATTCATTACGCTTCTATCAGTCACACCACACTGTTTCGATGTAACAGCATGTACTGATTATGCAGCCACTTAGGTTTGATCTAAAAACTCAGTTAAGTCAGCTCATTCAAACACTGCCTCCCTGTGGTCCTACAGTATTACTCTAGAAACCATTTGCAGAGGTTTTAGCGGGCCTGAAAAGCATTTGGTCACTTTTGGAGCGTCGCACTTGACGCCTACATGTCATTGGATTAGATACAAAAACAAGTGACATCTTTAATCCGATGATGCTAGAGAACTCTAGAACAAAGTTCTCTTTTCTGAGCCATTTTTTGCAATTACGGTGATTTTTACTGGATGTATGAAGTTGGTTTTTCTTAAGTTTACATTATCTGTGGACATTTGACATTTGATCTTAAATTTAGAACAATAAATTTAATTCAATTTAATTTATTCTAATTCAATAATTATTTTATTTTATCATAAAAAAATCACATATAAAATATATTGTTTAAAAGTTAAGACTATATTATATCATATTATAATTTGAAACAAACTTTGTGCTTAGTGTATTTTATTTTATTTTATTTTTTTTAATGCAAATAAATTCCTACATTTATGTGTGGCTAAAATGTACAAATATTTATTTGAGTCACTATTAGGAATTTCCTTTATATGATTGCTTGTAGTTATTTATTTATTTATTTGCATGCACCTTGATGTTACTCATCTTTGGCTCATACCACCCAATCAGTCTCTGATGGCCATATTTCCTGTTGATGTTCTAATCCTCAGCACATTTTTATTCTTTCATTTGTGCATCTCTGTCTGCTTTCTGTCTCCCACACATTTGCTCTCTCGATCTCTCCCCATCTTTCATACTTTTCTCTCCCATTTTGCTCCTATTCTTTGTCCTTTCTGTCCTGGGTCTTCACAGGCAGATTGACTTGCTTCATCTTCTTTCCTTCACATTTCAGCAGCGGCCCATTTCAATTCTCATCTCTCCTTCAAAGGGACTTTCACTGTCCCCCTCTCGCTCCCTCGCTCTCTGGGGAGTGTGGAGGGAGAGAAGAGGTTAGCCTTGAAAGACAAAGATGAAAGAGAAAAGAAAAAACAAACAAGCAAACAAATAAACCCTGCAGTAAAACAGCTTTTTCCATCTTGGTCATGGCGGGAAAGCCACAGCGGAGGCAGGCCTACAAGGCCCAGGTGGTAATGTACATGTACAGCCATAGAGCTTAGAACGCTGACCCATATTGCACAGAGACCAAAGCGAAGCTCTCAGCGCAGCTAATATTGTGTTTTCTGATGAAGATGCTGAGAAGTGATTGCTCCTAAATAGTTACATTACATTTTTAGCTGATTTCGTCAGCTTTCTCTGCATGCTATTTTCAGAACAATATCTGAAAAATGATCCCTGCAATCTATCATAGCCTGGCAGGTGATAGAAAGTATTTTCTGTAGTTATTCAATTACCGGTAAGCAATGTCTTAAAGGGATACTTCACCCAAAAATTAAAAAAATTCTCATTCATCATATTTTTTAGACCTGTGTGATTATTTTGTTTGTTTGTTTTTTTGTTTTGTTTTTTTCTTTCTGTAGAATACCAAAGGAGATTCCAAAAGGGAAAAAATGTGTAATAGAAGTTCATATGACATGATAATAAAATGTAATTTTTTGGTGAATTATCCCTTTAAATGTTCACTAAACCTCCATTAGATATTTACCCCACTGGGGAGCTCTTTCTTTGGGAAACTGACTAAAGGGTTTAACGACACCCTGTCTTTCTTGTTCTTGTACTGTACATCTGTTCCACACATTCTCTTTCTCTCTCCCTCTTTTGTTTTATGTGAGGGTTTAATGGAGTCTGGTCAGAGGGATGTAGTGGGGTCTAATGAGGGCTACATCACAGGCGCAGACCGATGTCAAATGTCTGGCCTTATTTACAGGTGAGGGCTTACAGGACCTGGAAACGGGCAGAGAGAGTTAATTAGGCAGGGAGGTAAGGTGGTCAATGATCGGCAGCCCCCATACTTAAACCCCCTGCTGCTCTAATGTTCATGCACACAGCTGATGGGAAGGATACTTGACCTTCAGAGCTGGCTAACATTTCCTATGCTGGCCATAACAGCATTTTTTGTTTTAATGCCTGTGGCACACTCACACACATTTACTTGTTCATGAGTATAAATAAATAAAAAATACCATGAATTGTTTTTTTAACTGACTTTTTGAAAAAAAAAAAAAAAAAAACTATTAATACCGTATTATATATAATATATAATAAAAATGGGAAAACAAAGTATTTATTTGTTATTTATAGTATTTGTGAAGATGAATTCTTTTCCATTCTACATCCCCCCCCCCACCCAATTGGAGGTTTTCTCAGGTTTACTACTTTTCAGTGGTGCAAATGATTATAATGCCACCGACCAATTCTTCATGACCCTAGTAAAATATGTAAATTGTAATGTGAAATAACACACTGGAGACTATTGTCAGATTTAATCACAGAGATCATTTCTTGTCACTAAAGGCGGAGATGGGCTAAAATTGATGCTCTTTTGCCTATAAAAGATGGCATGGGCAGACAGCCCTCACCACAGACTCGACCACATTATCACCAGTCCCTAATAAAAGGAATGTCACATAAAGTGCACTGAATGTCATTATTAATAAATCACAATTGTTAGAAATTGACTCTTGATCCAGATCACACAGCAAGGAAAAATTCACTAGAAAGAAAGCCCTGTCCATTTATGTCAGTCACGGCCCACAGTCCAACACTTTATTACTAAAAGAGACAATTAACCTTTTTACACTGACGTCACCCTCCAGAGAGAGAGAATGAAAAATACACAGTTAAGAATGATTCATGAGATTAAAGATCTTGAAATTTGTGTAGCAGGCATTCAAGTGATCTGTGGTAAACTTTTAAATGACAGGTGGTACATTATATATATTTGACCGATGTTTTGTCCAGATTTATATCTTTTTGAGATTATGTATTGTCATTTCATAGTAATTTATTGAAAATGTAATGCCATTATTTCTCTCTAACACCAGTGACCATTCTAGACATGGTACCAGACTATGAACTTCTCATTTTATCACTTTTTATATAGTAAGTTGAGTTTTCTTGCATCAAACACTGTTGTAATATAGTTTTACATGATATTTTTTCCTCCACAAATTCCTGCTTTTGCAGATCTACAGAATTAAAAAAGGGGTACAGTACCTTTAAAGACCTGTATCCACATAATAGTGTAGTTTTAAAGTGGAGAATCCTGTTTTCCAGGTTCCACAAACCTGTGCAGTCACAAGTAACTAAAGAATTTATGTGACACTGTAGATAAGGATATGGAAAATATAATCAAATCATATATTCTTATTTTTAGAATTGTAAATAATATTTTGTTATCTAGCTTAGAGAGGAGTATTCAGTTTGGGTTGTTTATCTGACAAGTTTTAATTCCATTTAAGAAAAGCCTGAAATATATTTGATTATTATTCCCAGTGCAACTGCACAGTGAATGAAAAATATAATTTACAGAGTACTTTGGGATTATTGCTTAAATCTTGTTTACTTATAGCTCTTTTTGTGCAAAGTGCTTTATCTCTCCGAAATATGTAAATGTGTAAAATTTTCACCTGCTGTTTTAAACCACTTGGATACTGAAAAAAAAATGTTAAAGCAAATTAGTATAGCTGGTCCTTGTTGGGGGATATCGGGGGCAAACATTTGTATTGGCTCATGTAATCCTTTTTTGTTTATGCTGCCTGTTTGTTGATGAGTTTATTTTTGAGGGCATTCACTCACTCTCTCTTTTCTTTAGCTGTCTATTTCCATCAAGGTTGAGGTGGCTTGTCTGAGCATCAGTGTGGGTGAGCCGTGGTCAGTGCAGCCAGTCGAGTCTCAGAAACACTGAAAGCCGGGTGCACAAGAGTCACTAGTTATCCATGCAGTATCCTGAAGTGGAAACAGCTTGATTTGGGAAGGGAGCCTATGCTAGCAGCCTGTGTGTTTCCGTCCAAATGAATGTGTATCTGTGTGTGTGTGTGTGCGCGTGTGTGTGTGTGTGTGTGTGTGTGTGTGTGTGTGTGTGTGTGTGTG
Organism: Cyprinus carpio; assembly: GCF_018340385.1. Lineage (NCBI taxonomy): Eukaryota > Metazoa > Chordata > Actinopteri > Cypriniformes > Cyprinidae > Cyprinus > Cyprinus carpio. The sequence continues at coordinate 18,392,285 of NC_056619.1, read as the reverse complement.
TGTGTGTCTGCCATGCGGAAGCTGCACTAGTATAGAGGAATGTGCTCTTCTCTATGTGTCTTAATTGGATGGACTCCGGACCCTGGGATCGGCCCACCTGCTCCTCTCATTCTGGGGGAGAGGAGAGAGCCAAAAAAGTCTGAAGAGAGTTGTGTGAAATGTGCAACTGTTATATTTTAATCTCTGTGCTATTGTGGACATGTTGTATTTTGGCCTGCAAACTGAGCTAATCTGAGATATACAATATAAGAAGACATAATCCAAATGTATGAATAAATTAAGAAACACAAACATCTGTCAGAAGAAGAAGAAGAATTTAGAGTATTTCCTTTCCACCAGTGGTTTTAGATTTTCCATCTTTGTGTTCACATATAGAACTAGTTAGTAAATATGCAAGATAAATGAAAGCCAAGTCTCAGGTCACTGGAAATATCACGTGATAAGGTTTATTTTTATTGTGGCTCATCTATTATGAATGAGATAGAAAGGGTTGCTGTGCAAGGGTCTGGCCTGGTGGATATTTTGGCATATGGGCACTTAATATTTCATGGTAGATGAGGGCTGGTTAGGTGACGGACACTGGTGTGTTGCTGTCCTGTTTTAATGAAGAAGTTTACCCAGCCAGTACCTATGTGGCCTCAACCTCTTTTTAAGATGCAAGGAGAATGAGAGGGGGCGGAAGACTGTGTGTACTCACTGTGTATGTGTGTGTGTGTTTGTGTAAAAGAGAGAGTGAGAGAATGAGATGCAGAGCTACCAGGCTGACGGAGGCAATTAGATCTATTATTAGTCCGACAGTGGAAGGATTGATGCACACAATAGTCAGTGTGTAAGCAGAAAGCTAGGGACGTGAACAAAATTTTAATAGTAAGAATCTCCTAGATTATAGAGGGCTTCATTAACATTTTCACACATGGCTGCTTAACAAATGAGAAAAGAGCCCCACCATACAGGTAGATTTATCGGGCTCTTACCACCAGGCCTGAGCCTGCCTGCCCAAAGGCTCACTCGTCACCTTTTCTGCCAAGAGTAGAACAGAACCCGCGTATGTAGAGGCAGAGGATTTGAAACAACAGACCAGCCTCTAGAGCTAAGCTTTTTCTGTCACCATGAAACTATCTTTCTCATTTCAGGCATCAACAATAAGAATGAACCACTGACCCAGGGACAGTGCAAGAGAGAGTCAGGCCAGCTCACAGAACAGTTGCTTGCCCTTTCAGACCAGTGCTACGTTGCTATTGAAAATCATACATTCGCTGTTTTGATACTGTACATCTATTTTTGTGTTTCAAATTTAAGTGTTAAAGGGATAATTTTCCCAAAGTTGAAAATTAAGTAAGTTTTACAAACTATTCCAAAAGAAACAGCATAAAAGAATTAAATGTGACATTTTAAAGTGGAGAAACTAAAATAGTATCTTCTTGTAAAATATACTTCAATCCCGTTTTATTTTATTTATTTATTTTTATTTTTTGCAATATAGATAACATTTTGTTGAAGTATCAGAAATTACTCATAATTGTCTTAGTATATGTTTGAAACTGTTAAATGAATCAGTATATGTTGAAAACTATAAGTAAAAAAAATGCTTTTTGAACTTGAATTTTGGTGTTACTTTGGTAGTAATTTTAGTTTTGTAAAAAAAAAAATTTAAAGGCAAAATATAAAAATAACAAATCTTAAATTCTTTTTTTAGCTAAATAATGCATTACTTGCCAATTATTATTTTTATTTTTTTTAAGAAATAATAGTTTATATATATATATATATATATATATATATAAATATATATATATATATAAACAATAATTTCCATTTTCATTCAAGGCTTAAAGGGGAAAATATATAGATATCATACCTAATCTATATAAATATACATTACATTGTTAAAAAATAAAGAAATTAATCTTTTAAAAAATTGTTAAGCCCTGCATTTTTCCACTCTTCCAGGCTCTCCACTCTTCATGCACATGTGACACACTCGGCTGGCTATTTGAAACATTAGTTTTGGGCATCACGACTCACTCCTGTGATCCTGGGTAGAATTTGGTTGAAATCCACACATGCTTCAGATGATATAGCGTACTTTACGTTCCCACCTGCTGACTCTGTGAGATATGTTTTGTGAGGGGAATTTCCCCCCCTGAAAGCTTCATTCAAATGAAAAATAGTACGCTTCCATAAGTGGAGGCATCAACAGAGTGGCAGCCAAAGAGAGATCTGGAAGAGGTGACATATTGGAAGGGAAATGGATTATGCCCCATTAGTTCTATATGATTTCATGAGGAAGCCGAGGACTCACTTTCACTTCTGTCTCGGCGGTTTCGCTGACTCACTCATACTTTTTGGAGATCTGTCGGAGTCTTCCTCTTATATAGAGCGAGTGATAGGTGTGGAAAGGTGGAGGAGAACTCTGAAGCAAACACTAGATAGTCCAATTATCGGCTGCTAGTGGAGTGGGGCTGTCAGGCTCTGCGATTGGGTGGAGACACAGGGTACCTTCCCTCCTCCCCCTGGCAGTCAGGTGTGAAAAACTCGGTACTGCAGATACCGGAGGTGGAAGGCTTGTTTTGGCCTTGTGCCAATCTCTTCTCGGTATCAATAATGAACATTTTAAAGAACAGCTTAGGCAAGGAGCAAACCCGCCTAATGTCCTTAAGACAAAGGGAGATATTGCAGCGGACAGGGGGCCAGAAATCAATTTCCCATTTGCTGCTTTAATTTGGATGTGATGGGTGGAGAGATTAGGGCTGTGGGTACCTGTAAGCTTCTTTTGGATGGGCCATACCTGACGCCGGGGGTCTGCCCAGCTCGACCCCGTGCTAATTAAAGTTCTGGATTGATCTGCAAACAATGTGATACCAATCTGTCCTCCACAACCCCAACAAGCACATCTTCCCAAGCCAACATCTTGATAATAGGCTCATAAAGCAACTGCTAATGGCACTTTCTGGGCCGAGCCCTGTCAGATCACACTCTTAAGGCTTGTTTGCTTATTTTGCACCTTAGAGGTGGCATAACACACTATGTATGTCTGTTTGGATTGCTGTGTTTGACTGTCCTCTAAGTTTTGATAGTGTCCTTTCTGTGAGTTAAGGTGTGTATTGTCCAAACCAGTCAATTGCAATGTCATGCTCTCTGACTTTGTGTTTCAGGTCAAACTTTCTTGGATGTTCCCACTATAGTAGCTTTGTGCTTTTGCTTTTTATGCTCATTTCCCTTTTTTTTTTTTTTTTTTGTTAGATTCATTTTAACTTAATTAAACTGGGGAGTACTGGGGGTTTGTGGACAAGTTTAGAGAAAAGGTGTAAACGTAATGAATAAATAAACTGAATATTTAAAATTTATTTCAACATTTACCAGTGCAGTACTCTAGTGAGTAGAAAAAAATTAAGGTAACAACGTTAAACAAAATATTTGTGCATATTTATAATATACTTTGTCACCATATAAACTTGGCCTTTATACTTTAAAACATGTTTCAAATCACAAATCCTTCGCAGTAGAATGATGATATGTGGGGTCCATGGCATGTAATTGTAAAAGATTGTGATAATAATAATAATAATAATAATATACAATTGTCAGCTTATCTAGCAGGTTTTTTATATTGTTGTATCCATATTTGCTTCCTCAGTTTCCTTCTGCAAATGAACTATATATAAGTTAATATCTATATGCCTTTCTAATCCTCAAGTGGATTGACCCTTTTTATTTTGTTTATTGACTAAAACATTAATTGCAAAATGGTGCATTAGTGATGTATCAGCAAAATATTTTCTAATGGGCTGAATCCCTGTTTCAAAATGAGATGCACTGACATCAGTGATTGGATATGATGTGGCCATTTTCTTTCAGAGAGGAACATGCAAGGCACTTATGCATATTTGAGTATGTGTAAACATTCATAAGTGTGGTTTTCCTAAAGGTGCCTAGGTAAGGTATGTGTGTCTATGCTTCCGCATATTAAATGAGAGGCTTTTTGGAGGGGTCCCTCAGAGGAGTTAATTAAACTGCTACCGGCTGAAGCTGATGAGCCACCCTACTTTGACCTTGAGGCTGCGCTCCCCCTATATCTGTGCAATTACACCTGCATAATAAGGCCTGCCAGCAGCACCCACTCCCCCCTGCCCCTCCCCCTCCTTTATGCTGCCACCACATAGCCACCAGACTCCCCCTCCAGCACCAACATTGTATAGACTCTATTAGTAAGGATGTGCAAAAGGGATGCACTAATATTGAAATTTTCAGCTTATCTGTCTCTGCAAAAGTTTTATGGCTTTAACCAATTCAAATAAATCATTTTGAATACTGCTATTGAATATAGTCATCAAAATAATAGTATGGTATTGTGGTCAATACAGTAAGCCAACAAATTTGACACAAATGACCAGCACTCTTTTTCACCTTTAATACCATGACTGAAGTGAGACCCTTGAACAAGGCACTGAACCCCCAACTACTCCCCAGGCACTGCAGCAAAGATGGCTGCTCTGGGTGTTTGTTCACGGTGTGTGTGTGTGTGTGTGTGTGTGTGTGTGTGTGTGTGTGTGTTTGTGTGTGTGTTTGTTCACTATTCACTGCTGTGTGTGTGCACTTGGATGGGTTAAATGCAGAGCACAAATTCCGAGTATGGGTCACCATACTTGGCTACATGTCAATTTCAACGACCAATATCTGTGATAAAATTTCTAATACTGTCCCATAATGGATATGAAACTGATTTTTCATACATATCAGATATTTTCAAAATGAACTAATTGTTGAATTGTCTGACCAACTAGTTGACTGATTGGTTTTAAGGAAGCCCTGTGCAGTTTGACAAATTTTTTTTTTTTTTTTTTGTGGGCATCCTTGGGTTTGACAGAATGGAGCATGTTGCAGGGATCTTTGAGGTGAACCTGACACACCAACTTATAAACACTAAAAAAACCTGCAAGATGCAACACCCTGGGCCGAAAGATCCATTTGAATTTGTTTGGCTATAGTGGTGGTGTATAAAAGGGGAAGAATTTCAAGACGTAACTTTCTGAAAGGGTTTCACCATGCATCATGCAGTTATTTTACAGCTAAAACAGTAACTGGAGTTTGTTGTTGGAGGACTATATCGATTAGTAACAGTACGCAGTATTGCAAATTAGCAGCTTTTCTTCAATGTGCTACAATAACTGCTTTAACGACTAAATCCTAGCGTGATTGTTCTGGTGCTCATCCGACCATGTGGCTAGCTTGAGTCACTTTTCCGAGTGGGAGATGACAGAGTGTTTGGTGTGAAAACAAATGCAAATGATCCTGCTATCAAGGTTGCTTATTTTAATATGTCAGGCTGGGAATTTATAAGGCTTGCTTTCTATTGGCTGCAGTTTGAAGCCACACAGCTGCTGGGATTACAATGAACTGGTGTGAGCATGTATCCCCAGGTGTCCACTAGATCTAGTATCATAAATGCATGTTGTCATATGTAAGGATAGACATATATATTTACTCTCTATTCACAAACCAAAGCATGCGGTTTATCCTCAAATCTGCAAACTCAATCATGTATGTTGTGTGGGTGAGAAGTGTTTTACTTACAGCCATTAAAAATACATTAAGGGAGCGCGCTGATGGTGGAGGGGGTAGACAGAGATGTTCTGAGATGAACACACTGGAGAATGCCATGCGGACAGCTAGGCTTTATATTTACTGTTTCAGAGTGCAGAGCAGAAGCCCTGGTTCCCAGCCCTGTTTCCACCTCACCAGGCCAGAGGCGCCCTGCCGTGTCCGGTCTCTACACCACATGGTGTGGGCACGAACCGCTCAGCGGAGCTGTCTCTTTGAAAAGCTCCATCCACACATGAACGGAGCGCAAACTAGGAAAAAATGTTTAGCAAGAATGGAATGTCACAGCGGATAAGCATCACAAGCTGCTCCATATTTATTATGTGCAACAATTTGACTTACAGAGAATTTAGATTAATAACGCTCAGCCCCGGGAAGTCATTTCCTTCAGAGCGAGTGATTTACATGCAGTATCGCCCGGAGAGAAGCTTTTCCCAGGTCCTTCTTTAGTGTCAGCTGAAAATAATGACATTTAACACCGTGTCCAAGGTTAATAGGTGCTCCCACATCTTTTGAACTCCATCCCTCTCATGTGCTTTTGAATGTAGGAGTGGTTTTTATTATAAAGTTATGCTTCACGGGACACAGATGCGAAAGTCTTTGTAAAGGTCATCAAAGATAGAAAACGTATGCTTGATGAAACAGTCCTCTTTTTTTTATTCGCCTCAAGTAATTTTGTTCTTGTGCTAAATTGTGTTTATAACTTAAGGTCCAAGTTTTTTCTTTTTTTTCTTTTGTAGAAATGACGTAGTCGGAGTGTATACGTCACATTGGATCCCAGTCCTTTTTGTTCTGCCAGTTTGGATGCAGGTGTACGGCTGGCCTTCGTATTGCTGAGCTGTGTATCAGAGGTGTTACTCATGTTTCTGTTTCTGTATGATATCTCTGCTGCCCTAAGGGTCTAAAGGTGTTCTGATAGAGTCAGTTCTTTCCCAGAAAAGAAGAAAAAAATGTATTTCAGCAGGAGGATGGTGATGCACCACCCTGAATAAATATATTTTTCATGATTGCCTCTTCCCTGTGTCATATGATTGTTTTTAACAAGCCTGACTCCCCTGCCTGGTGGGCAGGATACTTATTGATAAATGATTAACGGCTGCAGAAGCTATGAGGAGCCGGATTGTGCCTTCCTTCGGTGAGCAAACCTGCTGTTGAATATTTCATCGGCTCACAGATGTGCTGCCGATGTCTGTAGAACTGATCCTGGCCCCTCAGCCCTGCTCTGTTAGAGACCCGTGAACAATGATCCGCAGCCCTCAACAGCACCCATTCTTAAGCCCAAGACAACGCTAGGCTTCTCTCGACTCTCATTTCTCAATCACAGTACAACATGTCTGAGAGGCTGGGAGGATGTGTTGTGCCTTTTTTATAAGATGCAACTGTTCTTTAAAGAATGTTCTTGACCAGAACTTTCTACAAGCAACAGAATACTTCTAGAATATGTTTTGTGTCTAGGCATTTGCTGTACTTGTGCGGTCCCGTCTGTGTGTTACAGTGCCATCTCCTGTCTGGGAGCCCTGGGCAGGGAGGCAACAGGGATTTGGTGAGTCTGAGTGCTGGTCTCGTTCTAAAAAATACAGCTCTGATCAAAGAAGCTCCCGCTTTAATCCTCCACACTCAGCTGCCTTGCCCAAAAACACTGCCAGCCAAACTGCCCTAAAGTACTGCTGCTATTTTTACTTTTCATCATAGCACAACAGAAAAGGGAACCCTTGTGTGTGGGTGAAATTGAAAGAACAAAGCATCAGGGAATGAGAAGTGTGTATGTGTAGATGATAATGTGTTTGCATTTAGATGACCATGTGGTGTATAGAGTAGTGATTTATTGATTAGTCAGCTGATTTGGTTATGTTCTGTTTATTACCAATAAAACTGTTCACTTGCCCCCTTAACAGTTTCTCACTCTTGTCAGCATCTACTGATAACTCTACTGCCCATGGTCTGTTTACTGATCAATTTGATGCATGCCAACCTGATAATTTTGTATCAACAATTTCAGATAAACCCACCCATTAATGTTACATAAAAAGAAAATGCGCTGTGATTGATCTCTGCCTATATGCCACTTGTGGTTGAATTTAAATTGAATATTGTGTAAAATAAGTAGGGATACGCAATATACTGATATCATATCTTTGAAACTTTCTAATTCATCTGTATAAGCTAATATTAGATGTTTAGTTATTATCGGCTGATATAGGCAAATTAGAAAATTTCTCACATTAATTAAAATTCAAACACAAAAATGTATTTTGCTAATTTTCCATGTTTATTTTTTACATTTACAATACTTTTCTGTTGTCTAGTTAATCTTTAAAACTATTTTCAAATAGTTGATTTTAGTTTTTAGTGTTTATTGATTAATTTAGACAAAATAGAATTGTAATAATCATTTATTGTTTATTTATGCATTTGAATGCATTCACATAGCCCGTGGCATTATGTTACTATTGTGAAAGTGTAATCTTGATGTTTGTATTGATAGACTTTCTTTGTGCACCCATCTCAGAGACTCGATTATAATTTATCCCAGATGAATAGAGAGAGCCTCTTCACCATTCTGATGGGTAGGTGTCATTTTTTATTAACTGGATTGTGAGGGAATGATCAAAGTCTACAGATGTCAAGTCGTCAAAGTCACTGCTCTCATATAGAGTTATAGGATTGTGCTTTGCCTCTATATGGACCTTTTTATTATGCCACACACTGCCTGGCTATGGTTGCAGGTCTGAGAGATGCCGGCTCATAAAATAACATGCAAGATGATTTTACTCCCACCCTCTCTTTTCTCAATATTATGTATGTGTGGTTCATGGCTCATTAAAATATAAATAGGTTTGTTTACATTTAGTGTAGCAATGCTTGCACATATGTACGACAGAACACAAGAAGAGTTAACAGCTCTGATTGGCTGGGCTTAATTGTTTTTGCTATGAACATTAGGCAAATGCACCAGGTTTATTGCACATGCCTCACATGTTGCTAACATCCCCTTTAAATCTTGCTGCATTTAGTATTTGCCATAGATCACATTGCCCTTGTTACTTTACAACCCTGATATGACCTTAATGGAGCATAACAATTTACTATGTAGAAGTATTTGTAACTTCTTCATTGGTGGCTTGAAATTATTTATTGATTTTTAATTATTATTCTTTTTTTTATTGTTTATCATGTCATGGTTAAAGGTTATGAATAGTTTAGTGAAATTAGCTATTTGTATTTATTTATTTCATTACATTTTATTTAATTATTTTATATGGTTGTGTTATTATTATTTATTCATTTTTTTACTTTATTTGCAATTATATGCAAATTATTAAGATATAATACACTGTAGCATTGAGCTTCTATTTTTATTTTATTTTATTATTTTATATTTTTGCCCATCCCTATTTATGGCCAGTATTCAGTATAAAGTGTGTTTCAGATTACAGAAGACCCTTGTGACTAGAAGGTACATGGTTGCAACGGGCGACAGAGAAACAAAAATTAGAAAGACTGACAGAGGATGGAGAGCAAAAAATACAGAAATGGAGAGTAGGAAGGGAAATAAATGGCTGTAGCGTCTGAGAGAAGAGGAGATGGGGGCTCAGGGTGGAGAGCTGGCCAGAATCAGATGAAGGATGAAGGTTGGGGGTGGAGTAATGGCAATGATGAATGGCCCGTGGCTCATCAGTGTTCGCCAGGTTGGTGTGCAAAGATTAGATTTTAATACAGTGCTTTGACTTTCCACCAGTAGCAAATAATCACAGAACATCCAAATTAAGTTTTGTTTTCATCAAAAATGAATCAAATATGAGACTCTGCCCTTGAACAAGAGCCCTTTTAACTATGAATGATACATTAGTTCATCACAGAGAGAACTCTGACAGGCAGAAACGTGTACTTAGGTACTTATTTGTTTCTGCTGGCTGAATTGTTTTTCCATTAAACGTATTGATAGATAGCTGTTTTTAAAATACTATGTTTGATTTTATTCCATTTAGGCATTTCTTTAAATGTGGTGGTCACTGTAGACATTTCGCTTCCATCCATAAAGATGGAATGCAATGTATGCAATATATTTTGTTGACTACTTCAGACTTGGATTCGTATCTCCTTCGCTTTCCATGAAATGTGCTTGCTTTCTTTTTAAAATCATGTTTGTTTGTTTTTCTGGTTAGGGATGGGTCACATCTAGCCAGTTAATGAAACTGACTATTTATATATTATATATAGGAAGGGGTGGTCTTGACAGTCGTAATGATGATATGGTAATGATGCCTGTATTTCACCCTGGTACTTTGTGTCTTTATGACAGTTTTGAGAAGAAAAGGTTTTCTTTGCCAGATTTGACAATCCTTTTGGTTCTAAAAGTAAAGGTAGAAATAGTAAAATCCTTGACAGGTGTCATTTTGTTATTTCTACCTTTTCATGTACAACCAAATACAGATGGTTGGCAAACACCTTTTTATTAAAACTCAGTATTATCAACCTATGGCACTTTGCAAATAATTTCATTTTAGACCACTGTTAGCAGGGGCCTCTGGTCCATGATGTAGTGAAAGGACGCTCCTGCCATTTTTGCTACACACATCCACCACCCTAGTGGCCAAGCGGGGGACAAAAATAGTATTCCATCTGTTGCCAAGGTTACAACATTGACAACATGACATAGCCATTCATTCTCAGTACTGTATCTCTGTGGCCTTCTGTGAGCACACGTCTGCTAATCTCAGGCCTCAATCTGCCCTCCTGTCTATTTTTGAAGGGTGTGGAGAAGGTTTGCATTGGTGGGGTTGTGGAGGGGGGTATCTTCCCTCTCACTCTGCACTCCGTCCCACCAAAACACACACACACACACACACACACACACACACACACACACTCACACCTCTACAGCAGCTCGCTGATAACACAGTGAGAGTTCCTGCTCGCCACCAGAGCGTGAGAGGTGTAATTGAAGCCGTTTCTATGCAGGCCCATGTGTCAGTCCTCCATTTGCAGGTATGCTCTGCTGAGAGGGGATGGCACTGAATGGAAGAAGAATGGTAGTCACATTAAAACTGTAATTGAAAGATATGTTATCATGCCCGACTCTTCTCGGGAGTTGGCACTTGTGTTCTGAGACAGAGTGAGAGGGGGAGGTATCAGAAGCACTCTTCCGCTAAAGGAGAAGAAAGGAGACCTCTTTTAATTAAAAAAAAGAGCGCTCATAGGGGGAACCAAAAGTTGAGACTTGAGGCATGTTTGGCATGAATAAGTTGCCCCTTGCCTTTGTTCGGTGACACTGACAAATAGAGTTCTGAGATGGAGAGAGAAAGACACTTATCTTTGATGCATAATGAAATCAAAGTCATGTAAATGAACTTGTTCTTTGAGGTTCAAGGGGCTCATACTGAACTCAAATTATCTGCCTTTGACAAAACACAAGTCGAGGCGATGTCACACTGTGTCATTTTTAAGTACAGGGTTGGACGGTGTTGCCGTCGTCTTTCGGAGCCACTTTATGAAAACATCGATCAGAGCTGTTATCAGATGTTTAATTACTGACTGAGATGCTCATGGTTAGATGGCTTGATTGACAGTTTTTTTAATTTCGGCTATACAGTCAGTTTCATTACTGTTGAGCTGATGAAATCAATTCAAAAGGCAATTTGGGTGCTTGAAAATCTGCTTAGAGGTGTACTGTAAGGGTCATTGGGAATATTGATTTAAATTTCAGCTTTCCTCCGATTTGCTGGTTTGAAATTAAATTAGACGGAACGTTGGTGAATCATTGGTGTTATTCAAAATAATATTGATCTAAAATCTTGATCTTTGTGATGCATTTTGAGGAGATAGGACGAGGCGTTCACCTTTTTGAAGGATTATGTTTATTCTAGATTGCGCGTGATTTGAGCTAAGCAACTTTATTATATAATTGCTGTCAGAATTTATTGCTGATTTGAAATGTTATTGCCTGCATAGAATATAGCTGCACAAAGATGACAGTGGAGTGGACTGATTTTCCTTAAAGGGACAACCTTCCAACGTGGTATATTGTGACTTTTATATTATAAAAGTACATGTTAATGAGACAATTCCATTCTTTTTTGTAACTTTTATTTATTTATTTAGCATTGTCATATAAACAATATTTTTCTAAGATGTACTAAACATCTGTTTTGTTGTAGCTTTTATTATATTGTGTATTTTTAAGCATTTCTAGAACATTGTATTGACCAATCAGCAGTGAGGCCCTGTATGGTTTTGTAATGATATTTTGTTTTATACAAACTTCTGTACTTAAGACTATAGATTGAGCTGAACTAAACTGAGACATCAAATAGCACGTGTGATTACAGTGTCATTGTGTAAAAAGAGGCTTTATTTTCTCACTGTAGGCTTTACCCATCAGCCTCATACATGCGTTGCCCCAGGTCAACAAACCTGTGCCACCATGCAAAGCCTTCAGATTTTTTTTATGATACAGTAGGTGCCGTTTTTTAGGATGTTCACATAGCAGTTTTTACTCAGTGCCTCCAAGCAGCATTCCTAAATAGATGCAGTGATACTCTGAGGCAGAAAAGGGGAGTTATAAGAAGGAGAAAAGGCGACAAAAATAGCCTTTTCTGCAGAGTTCATTTATGGGTGCCTTGAATGCATTTGAATTACGGGTGCTTCATCTGCCTTGAGCTGATTTTTATTAGCTGCCTCTTTGTGCAGGATTACAACCATGGCATCCATTTTGAGCCATCTTTTTTTATGTTTAAAGCATAACTTTTAGTTAGAAAATTTCCTTCTGCCAGCCCTGTCAGAACAACGCATTCACTAGTTTGTACTTAATGGGTAATTTTAATGTCACTGGCCACAAATTAAGAAACAAAGCTAGCAATTAAAAAAGTTTATTATACACATTTGAGGCTCCTTGGTTTTAGCGAGAACTCTCTCATCCTAATGTCCTGAGAGAATGCAGCAGATATTCAAATGAGTTACTTTGTTATTGGCGACGGTGATGCTGTGCTTTCACATTCCTTAAAATTAATTCTATCCTCATGAGTGGCGTATATCACATTCATCTTGTTTCTGCTGAACACCAGTTTGCGATATCATTTCTTAATTCATGCTGTAATTTGGCCACAGTGATGAATGTCTCAAGTTAGATAAGAGAAAATCATCTTCCTGAAGCAAGAGGCCCTGGCTCGCTCTACCTATACCCTCGCAGATTGTCCCTGCATTGCGTTTGCATTTAACTACTGTTATAATCAGATTAAAGCCACACAGATATGTTTCCTTATGGACCTCATATGTGTGCCTTGTTGAGAAGAGGTGTGATGGATGAAAAAATGGCACCGATTTTCATTAAAGGTGAGACTTGAGACATTTGTCATATACGGCTTTAGGTTGGTCTTCAAAGCAACTGATCATCAAGCAACCTCCCAGAACACACTAGAAATCCCCAGTGCAACATAAAAAACCACCCTTGCCTCATGACAGTGAGCTTTGCAAGGGCAAGCACCAGTTATATTTTCTTCAGAGAATGTAAAAATCTAGTTTTATGTGGTGTTTTGCTCTTTTTGTGTGTTTAGCGTTCCCCATTATTGGCAGACATGAGAAGCACATGGCATGGATTTGTCATAATTAAAGAAGGACTTGGCGCAGCTTCTGAGGGAGACACGCAATAAAGTCTCCGGTTTATTTAGAATACTCTCTGGTGCCTCAGGGGACTTGGGGGACCTCCTTGCACTAAATCTAGTTGCCAGAACATATGAGGGGGATAAAGAGGTTGTATTAAATTTGTTGACTCTTAGATCTCCTCTCAGGCAGCTCAGTATTGCATTTGCTGGTTTCTCCAGCCCTCCTAGCCCCTTTTCTCAGTTTGTTGTATTGAATCAGACAGTGCCCAGATCCTCTCCACTGCATGAGTTGAACACTATTGAATTGCTTGGCTTGTAGATCCACAATTTTAACTTCTTTAGACCATATTGAATTTACCAGCCTAGGGATCAATAATACTTTTTTTTTTTTTTGTGTGTGTGGACAGTACTGAACCAGGGGTTCACACCACGTCTCCAGATTGCTTTTTGAATCTGCCGGTCACACCTAGATAAAGGTGTTCACAGTCATTGTTTGAAATAAGTATATCAATTTATTTGAGAAACTGCATGGGAAGTCTCACTTGTGTATTCACATAAATATTGAAAAGGATCCATGATTTAGGCCAAGGGTTTTCAAACTTTTGGCTGCAATAGGAAATAAACTGAAAATCTGAGAGATTTTCATTTTTATTTTTATTTATGTAATTGTGAAAAATACTATACAAATACATCTGAATTTAATTATTTAAGTTAAAACATCTTCACTGTAATGGGTAGAGGAAAAATATACTTAATACAAAGTCAGTAATTTCCAGATCATTTAAAAAGTTTCCTGTGGTTTAATTGCAGTAAAAATATAAAAAACACTTATTAAATTTAGCCAGTTTTGCATTTAATCTTTTATAATTGCACATAATTCCTTTTATAACTTTTCTCACGAAATATAAATGAGTCCTTTATATTTTAAGAAAGGGGTTTCTCGCAAGGGTATCATCACTTTGGGCTGTAATACTCCGAAAACCTCTGATTTGGGTGATGGTTATGAGTAATGACCACATTTTTTGGTCAAGTAAAGAGTAATGCTGCTGAATCTGCATTTAGACCCACCTAACCCTGCATAAACAAATAAAAATAGGTCAGCGCAATTCCATGTGCATTTTATCCTAGATTTTTTTCCTTTCACAGTGGTAAACGGGTTATCCTATGGGTGATGGTTGTGCATATGGATTTTTACCTCCAGGGTAATGAAAGTCCTAATAAATAAAAACATCACTGTTGCAGTGAGCAGCTCCAGCATATGACTGGAATGCAGTGAGGCCTGGATGTGCACAGTCTCAGGGCGGAGGGGTGGCAGTGGCTGGCAGAGCTGATGAATGGATGGCACGCCACATTCTGACAGAGACGAATGTGACGTCCCTGTGCTATCGGAGCGGGCGGGTCCCTGCTGAACGGGCCGCGGGGAGATCATGTGATCAAACCCCTTTCTCCAATCAGACTGTGGCGGAGAAAGAAGACGAGGAACCATAGCTTCTCTGTTGGGCTCCACATTGACCTTCTGCCTCAAAGTAAGTGTCCCAGATGGCCATCTCTCACACAGAACAAAGTGATAGGACTGGGCTGCTTTAGTCCAGATAACCATCAGCTCACTGGATTTGTCCTTCATGGGTCGTCATTAGTATTTGGTCGGGTTAGGTGCCTTGAGACCATCCCACAGGCATCAGATAGTTATCCCTGCTCAGCTGGAATGCAGACAGACTGAATCTGATGTGTTCTCATTGCTATCAGTACATGGTAAGGTTAGATGCCTGGAGAGTGTCTTGGGGCAACCACATTAGGTCAGTCCACCGGATGAAGAGTGTCACAGTTAAATATTACAGCATCTCATTTCAACTCCACTCAAAAGAGTGATCCTTCCACCTCTATCCACTAGAGAATCGCTTAATGTTGCACTGAGCAGGCCCATTACAAAAAAGAACTGAGTCAATGGGAAAGGAAGATGATTAAGAGGCTTTCTGTGTTAACAGAGGAGAATATCAGGTTTTATTGAGCTCCCTTCTATTCACTAGAAGTTTGTGTTGCAGACTGAACCCGAACGGGCTATTAATAGACTATTGATGAGTATTGATCTCCAGCTCGCATGACACACAAGATACAATGAGCAATAGATCCCTGTGAAAAGCAGTCTTCTCTTTTAGCTTTGCACCAATTGCATATTATTATGGCCTTAGAGAATTTCTCTGATAGATTGGCCAGCTGGTCTTTCATAGTTTTGGGATGGAAAATGGGTAAAGCACAAGCTCAGATCGGTGACCATTTGTAATGAGCTTAAAGGAACTTTTAATCATCTCACCCACAAAGATTTCAAAACAATCGATAATACGCGGGATTGGAGGCAAGTGATGCCTCAACAGTGATGCTGGACGTGTTTTAAATGGGCGTGCGCACAGCCTTGGTTCCTCGCACAAATGGGAAGAAAAGTTCAAAACCCTGACATACGCAATAACACATGAATTAGGGGGATGATGACCAGGGAGAGTGTGTTATATCAATAACCCGTTTAATGGTCAATCTCAGCAGGGGTGTCTGTTGACTTGTGTTGGATTTACTTTAATTGATGAAAAGCCATATAGCAGGTGGCTTACTTGGCCTCAAATGAGAGCAAAACTCAAATAGCCAAATTAAAAACTAAATAATAGATGAGAGACACTGGGATGCGATCAGGAAGAGAAAGTACTGTCATTATTTGCCTGTGGAAAGTGGAGCTTCTCTTGTAATGTGGCTCCTTATGTTGCAGACTGGAGTGATGAGAGATAGGTGATATACACCATGGCTTTTTCATCGTGTCCTTGTGGTCGGTTGAATAAAGTCAAACCGCTGTCTTTATGAGAAATGATTTAAATGCAGAATGACACTATTTTAATGAAATTAGCCACTGGAATGAGAGCCAATGCTTATGTATTTGGGCGAGCATGATGGCTGAGGAAAGGTTGTTTTTATTGCGAGGCCAACTTGCTGTCACGCCGGCTGTTTGGAGCTGACATGATGCTCTGCTTTCTGCCATCCTTAATGCTGTCTCTTGCTGTCAGCACATACGTGTTAGCAAACATCCTTGGATGATTTGAACAGAGAGGGTGAATTACTGTTGATGAAATCAGTTCTTTCTCGCTGTGAGTTTTCGTTCATCCATATTCTCTTGTAATAACAGCCTGCAGTCCTTCGGCTTTTTTCCTGGCAAACAATAGTTATTGTAGTAATGATTCAATTTTTCATCTGTCTTTGCGAATGAAAGAGACCATTTATTCTTGTTTTGCATTTTTAGCCGTAATGATGAAGAATGCTAACGAGCAGCGCTGGGTGCTGGTGACGAAACGTCCACGGGGCACAAGAATCTGCATATCAAAGAGATCCCTGTGCGAAGGCACACTCTGAGAAATGTGTTCGACACGACTCTCACCTCCCCGTAGGCGTCGGGCGGCAGCGCAGGATGTGTCCTGAACATGAGCCAGACATGTTTGCAACCCAGAACTCTCTATAGCATTACCTTTGAGACACTGTCACAAGTTCATCTTTTCCGGCGTTTGTTCTTTCTATGAGTTTAAGCTAGATTTGTGAGTTGTGATGTGGCAACAAGCATCAGCATGATGGCTCGCTGTATGAGTCGGTCAGACTGTTGCTCTGCGGCAGCAATTCCAGATAAAATGCCACATGCCACCTGCTCTTCTGATTAACAAGTATGCACCTTGCTGATCCCTCAGCCATTAATGCCAGTCAAAGGTAGGGCTGGGCCATATAGATTTAGATTTAGAGTCTTCAAGTCAGCATGAAACGGAAATTGTGATAATCTGTATGTATGTGTGTGTGCATTTAAATGATTTTAATAATAAGTATTTTTTTTATTTACTTATGAAACAAAATCTAAATTTAAATAATATTATAATGTATTAAAATAGCTCAAATCTAGTCTACAGAGCACCCTGATTATTCTTTTTTAGACTTTCCCCTGTTCCTTTAATGGAATATTATCTGTAGAATATGGCAGCCTGAAGGGCTGTGTGCTTATGGAGGTGTTTGTGTGTTTGAGAAATCCTCTGCTAGGCATGAGTCAGATCAGTAACCTTTTTACCTTACGTAACAACATTTTTGTAGTAATATTCCACAAACAGCATTGTTTTTTATAAGTAAACCAAGCTCACCATATGGGACTCGGTCTCATGAAAATTTCAGGCTTTTTTTGAGGATTGCACGCTGTAATGGGGGATTCTAAAGAGTCATCTTATGGAGCCTTCCATTGGATCGCACACTGTTTTAGATCTCTCTCACACAGATGGACGATGAGCCGAGGGAATCTCGCATGGAATGATCAAAACAGCTTGACATGCTGGAGGAAATGGGACCGAACAGAGAGGAGGAAGAGCAGAAGAGGAGTTAATCACTGCGCTAATGTTGTACTTCATCATCGTTTTCCTCGATGCCACTGAGCTCAGCTTCGCTCGGCCATTTCCACCACACACTTATGTCACTCTCCGGCACAGATGCAACTCTTCACATGCCCCCTGCCTGAATCCTGCATTAAAACCCCAGGATTGCGGCCCCATTCCTGCGCAAATACTGCTACCTGTGCGACTATCTATTCACATAGTTACTTAGAGAGAAAGGAGGTGAGAGAAAGAAATACAGAAAAAGAAATACAGAAAAAGACAATACTCTGGTATATGAGGACATTTTGAGGTAGATGCTGTTCCTGCCATATAAGCTTTGTCTTTGGGCAGATGGTGTTTAGATGTGTAGATCACATATAGTGCCCACAGAGGACTGAATGTGTCCATATGCATGTGCGTGTGAGTGTGTTTGAGACAAGAGATTAGGGGCTTGGGCCATACTCCACCTGCCTGTGCTTGGAAACAGATCTGTGGTATCTGGTGAAGGTGAGTGAATTTAAGCACTGGTTCCCTGGGGTCCATGTAGTGCAGACAGTTACAAACAGGATCCCGGGGAGCACCATGCTGCTCCGCATGGCTGGCCGTAGTGCCTGCGTCAAAAAATATGAATCCATCATGAGTTGCCATAACTTAGCAACCCAGAACCCCATCGTCTACCTGGCACAAACCCACCAGCAACCCCTACCCATACTCTGAGTCAACCATGGCACTGCTTACCATTGTGCCACATATATATGTATTTCATTTTTCGTCAGTTAAATATAATTTATTTTTTGTATTATTTTGGGGTGCAGTGACCTGAATATGTTTTACCCATTATGGTACAAGCTTTTAGTTTCTATGTTTTGGGCTTGCTTGCATGGTCCAAATAGGTGAACTGTGTGAAATGTGAAAATGAATGAATAAATACGAGTGGTATTATTGCAGTTAAATCAGACTTGAGCTGTCTGCAAATCTGTCATTCTGTCCCACTGGTTGAGGCATTCAGGTTTCACCTTGGTGGTCCAGGACATTGCTGTATAATAGTGAGACACACACACTAAAACTCCAACTGATGTGTCCAAGAGTCAGTTTTTTCTATAAGAAGTGCAGGGAGTTTCTCTAGTACAACAGCCAGTGGAGATGAAGATTCCTTGAGCATCTTCGTCAAAGCATTGTGTGTTTATTTGTGTGTCCACATGACTAAAAGTGACATCCTGACTGACATATGTCAGCTCAGAGGCACAGGAGGAGTGGCAGAAGCCATTTACCAGCTTCCAGGAGTGACACAGCAATGACTTCTTCTCTTGTTCCAGCCCACCACCTCCTAATAGCTCTAATTAATTGATGAATGAGGTCAAATTGAAGATATCTCGCAGAGTCTCAATTTGCCCCAACACCCACCACCATGTTGTTTTTCTTAATGCGCCATGCACCTCATCTCCCTCTCTGCTCATCTGCATAAGACCTTGGGATGAATGTTAACTATGTTTAATTAGACAAGTGGAGCGATGGATGGGTGTGTGGCGCTTTGGGGGGTTTTGATGGCAGGGCTCCTCGCTGGCAGGGGGTGCAGGACTGCAGTGCTTGCTCATGGCTGAGATGGGAGCTACACACCTGGTTCTGAGCGCTGGCTTCACGCAGTCTCCTGTATCTCGGTGGGTTTCTTTCTAATGCTCAGCCCCTCTGTTGAAACCCTGGGCGTTTACATACTTTAAAAGCTTAATGCAATTATTAACTTTTTAATGATTTTTGAAGATAACGTGTCTCTCAGTGCAGATTTGTGTCTGGGGAGGGATGTGCAAATTGTCATCAATCCAGGATTCATACAGAGTTTGGATAGTTCATTTTAACTTATCTTTCAAGAAATATGGAAATATGCTTGAATTTGATGCTTTACCAAAAATTATTGGTGTATATATAGAGTGCAACTGGCTTATCTTGTCACATGCACCACGTTCTGAATGCAGGATCCAAAATGAACTCTTGCCATGCATGTGTTACATGCATGTAAGTAAAATGTGCTTTGCTAAAGAAAAATGTTTACAGCAACTTTTAGTGCACATTTGCTATCGTAAGTTTGGCAAGGATACCTAAACTGAAGTTTTTTCTTCTAGTGTAATTTTTTTTTATTTTATTGCAGTTATTCTCAATTTACTCACAATTGGCAAGTATGACAAAAAGTTAAAGGGGTCATATGATGCAATTTCAAGTTTTACTTTGTCTTTGGAATGTTACAAGCCATTGGTGCATAAAAAAGATCTGTAAAGTTGCAAAGACTAAAGTCTCAAACCCAAAGAGATATTCTTTGTAAAAGTTAAGACTCGTCCACACACTCCTAAAACATCATTTAAACACGCCCTCACATATGGGAAGATTTGCATAACACGGGACAAATGTTCATGCAAAGAAAGAAGGCATAACTTTGATTCTCGCTGTTGCCACTGCCGCCATGTCGTGGAGATGCTGTTTCATTGTGAAAGCAAAAATACTTTGTTTGGCCTTCCAAAAGAGGATACAACTAGAAATCAGTGGTTAAGTTGTATTTACAACACTGTTCCAGAATAGTTCAACCCAAATATTATGATGTGTGCAGCACATTTTATGGAGGACTGTTTCCTGATCCTGGGAGAGAAGACTACAATGCTGGGTGTTCTGACTCACAGACTGTAAGTACGTTTACATATGTAAAGGATTTGCCACTGATGATTTAAACGCGAGTTTGAGCAGTGTAGAGCAGCGGTTCTCAATTCCAGTTCTTGCGCCCCCCTGCTCTGCACATTTTGTATGATTCTCTTATGGATTCACACGTTTGCTCTATTCAAACATAAGTGTCCTGCGAAGTGGACATCACAGGATATTCCGCCATGATTGAAGTTCAAATCGAATGTATATGTTCCATTCAAAGTGTATTGAGGTGTGTGAGACGTGAATTTAAATTGTATTTATTTACAGAGGTATATGATATGAAGCATTTTGCGACCATTTTTTCTCCTGGTGCGACTAATTTTTGTGAGCTGTCGCACTGGCGCGACCGCCGTGTTGTTCAATTCATAAGTGCTGCCATTTCTGTTGCATTTGAGAAACATCAAACGGCAAACGAAACGAACGCGAAACTAAACCGTGGTAAGTTTCAGCTGCTCAGCGTTGACCTTTTATCAGCTCGGACCGTGACGCAAACAAACTTGTTCGAACTCAGAACAGCTTTACTCGGGAGCCAATGTTGATTTCGCGACACTGTTACTGCACAGATGCAACAGTGCTGCGAGATCCAGTGAGAAGCGTTTGAATTAACCGCGCAATGATAAGGTTGCAGCGAGATTTACTGAGAATCATTCAAATTCTGCACAGAACTCTCTGTCATGAACAGCGCTGACATACATCAGGAAACCAGAAGCGGTAACATTAACTGTAACCATGGTGTTGTAGTAGAAATAGTCGAATGCATTACACCATTCATTTCAGGGTTTGTACAACCTTTTGAGAGAGAAATTCAAACACTTTTTAGGCAGAGGAGCACTTATTAGCTTATTATTTCCAACACTTTAAAGCTATAAAATGATCCAGTTTGAATGTTTCTTTTAATGGGATGAACAAAATATACTTTATGTACACTTATTAGCTTATTAAACATTAATTTCTACCTTTTCTCTATATTTTGAAATGCAGAGGAGCACTTATTAGCTTATTATACATAAATTTAAACCATAAAATCACTATAAAATATAAAATCATCAAGAAATAAGATTTTGTCAGAATTTTACACTTTTTTGTATAAGAAGTAATAAAAGTCACTTAATAAGAGTGGAATATATAAAACTTTTCTTCAATTTGCTACTAAATCACACATAATCACTGAAGTTTGTCAGTTCCGTATGCTACTTATCTGTAGAACTTAGTAGTGCTGGTTCCACTGCTCTCAAATGTTAGTCTGGAGCCCTGGAAGGGCAGGGCATACAGGAGAAACAATAATGTACAGTATGTGGAAAATGTGTTTTCTGAATCTTAAACTGCATAAACACATTTCATTACACCAAATACACAAAATAATGTTCTTTTTAGCAACATATGACCATATGACCCCTTTAATTTTGCATCCTGTCTGCATGTCGCACAACAACGAGGTAGATTCGTGGCCAAAGAAATTGTATCCACATGTCTTGTCTACATCGTCAGGTCAAGTTGTCATTTCAATAAAAAGCTGGTTGGTAGAGCACAATTGTAAAATATTGTGAAGAAAAATTAAATTCATAAAGGCACTGTGCTTATAATGCAAACAAGACATCATTGTTGGAGGGAATCCACACTGAAAATACTGGAAAAGTGCTTAAATTAACTCTTTAAAACCTGTACGAACCCTGTCGTAAACCTTGAGATGTAAAAATGTCAGTCGGGGGAATATTAAACGAGGCAAGATTTGTCTTGCTTGTCATTCCACCATCTTCCGACAAGAATGTCGCTCCGTGTTAAAGCATTGTGGTGAGGTGTCTAAGTGCCGGAGGCTCGTCCTTATCTGTGTCCTTCTGACTGAGGTGTGATCCTCTTGGCTCAAAGAATTTCCACCGCTCTAAGCCGTGAATAACAACTGTGATCCAGACAATGATGGGCATGCCATTTAAATAGCAATGCCACCCGATAAGGCGAATGCAGATGTTTTTCTTATTTATTATTCCCTCCCTCCCCTGTTCAGACATGTCACTATCTCTCCTGCACATTTGGGCCCCTGTCTTTTCAGGAAACTGAGGCAGACATAAGAGTATGAGTGTGGAGGCCTGTTTTTTTTTTCTTGTTCTTTCCTTCTTCCTCCCCATGGGTGTAGGGAGCTTATCTCTTGTCCGTAGCCAGAACACGTGGATTACCGCTCTGCCTGGGGTTCTACATTTATTACTGGCCTTGGAGGGGATATGACACAACAATCGGGAAGACATCACACACCACGATTAAGATCAATGGTGTTTTAAACCTCTATGAAACATTCAGTGAAACAGTTATGAATAAGTTCAGCAAAAGAGAGAAAAGTGCATTTATTGCCTCCTGAAAAAGTCCACCAAAACAAAGAAATGTCGCAGAGGATGTTTGTAACATTGTGTTGTATTTAGTTGATAATTAATGTTGGGAGAAGAGTCCTAAACCCTGCTCACTCCTGTTAACACTGTTTGTCTCCAAATGACCTATGATTTCACACTGCATTGGTTTTCCCTGTTATATGGACAAGAACCTTTTTCTTCTTCTTCTTCTTCTTCTTCTTCTTCTTCTTCTTCTTTTTTTTTTTTTTTTTTTTTTTTGCTGACAACAGAAGAAATGCTATCTGTTAAATAAGTAATTCAGTGAGTTTGCCAGCAGCAAAACATTGGGTTTGCTGAAAAGGCAGACATGGAAGAAACATAAAGAAGAAAAAAACAGCCACTCTAACACTTTCTGCACCTCCCTTTTCAATTTAGTCTGAATTCAGATAATGCATACACAAGGTGTGTACACAAACGGTTTGAGAGTAAAACTTAATATAATTGTTTTCCCCTCAACATTTCCTTAAGCTAAAATAGTCTGATAAAATCTTGTTTCAGAGTTGAGCATCTGACTAACATGAGGAGACTATTTTAGAGGGAAGATATTCAGCGAGAGCTTTATTTTCACAGTGGATGTTTACAAGCTTTGTATTTGTATACAATTGTTAACACATTTATTAGTCATCTCTCTAATAACTGAACAATTAATTTTGTAGTAGACATTTCTTTGACTGTTCAGGCAGTGTTAGGGATGGACAAATTTATTTAGTAACAGGTGTGACTCTCAAGATTTCCTTAACATACAACAGGAAGCAGAATCGGATTGAATGATGTCTCCATGGGCAGGTAACTGAAGTCAATCCACTTATTTCAACTTGTCTGTAAGTAATGTCTGTAACCATAGTGAACATTGTAATACATCTTTAGTTAGACAGCATTTCACTAAGCTCTCTCAGCTTTGGTTTCTAAATGTCTTTCAAAGTTTTTATGCTCATTTAAATGATTTAGTCTTCATTTAAAATTACGAACATTAGGGGCAAAAGGCAATTCTATCAGAACAGACCTGTGAACCACCAGTTGAGGACCTTATTACATTAAGGAACATGGCTTGTATGCTGAAAGGGGTTTTGCTTACAGTAACATTACCTGGCATAAGTAATTTTGTGTTTGTGGCCCAAGATTAGAGAGTTGAAGTCGCTCTTTCTCTATGTGTTGAAACAGTTAGCAAATCTCTGTTATTTTAATCACTGGTAAATAAAACGAGAATTCTCTCTCTTTTATTCCTGTTCTGTGATGAGGGGGATTGATGTGTTTGCACCTGGCACTGTGAGTTTTGCCTTATAGTGCCGGAGCAGTTGCCAGTAACATTGATGCATGGCCATGAATTATATTACGCCTTGGCAGCTGCTCACTCCTAAATTCATCTTTGTACTCAATGATTTATTTATTACAGTTCTTGCAAGGCAGCCCTGTATTGATACTTCTCAAACATTCTGGTTTGGGGTTTGTTCTAAACCCCTAACCCTAAGAATTTCACCTGCACTGCCTAAAGCACAGACCCTAATCCAACCTTCATGTCACACAAAAATGAAAATTCTCTTACCATTAACCCACCCCTAAGTCATGAATTTGTTTCTCCTGTGGAACATAAAAGAATATATTTTGACAAATTGCTCAGTGTTTTGGTCCATATGAAAGTCGAAGTTATTTGAACCTTATGGTTCTTAAAAATATTTCATTTTGTGTTACTCAGAATTAAGAAAGTCATACAAACCTGGAAAGTAAATGATAACAGAAGTTTCATTTCTGGTTGAATTATCCCGTTAAGACTAATGTTTGAAAATCTCAGATTAATTTAAACGGAGATTAGTTAGAAACCTTCCTTCTTTCTTGCATATATTATCTTATAACCATTTATTAAAGACTAAAACCTAAGCTTAGCCAAAACATCAACACTATTCTTGTGCTACTTTGCATGCACAGGTATTTCCTTCAGGAAATGCAAATCTGGTTTATTTAGACTATTTGTCATCCTTTTTAGCTTGGCAAAAAGGAATGCAGAAAGAAAAATGAAAGAAATGGAATATGATAAGGTTTTGCAACATTGCCTGTGCGCATTGCTGGATCCGAGCAGGTGTAGCCACCACCATGTCCTTTGGATATGATGAAATACATGGCTGAAACCCAGTGCAGGTAAATGATCTGTAAATGAGATCAGATGATGTATTAGAAGGATATTCCTTTTTTTGTCCCCTTTCCGCCAGCCTAAGGAGATCTGGTTTTTACCTTACATCTCTGCTCCTGCAGATATCTGTGACATGAGGTGGCTTTGTTGGAGTCTGACATGGTTTCTTATTAACACCTGAACATAGCTCCTTTGTTCACCATGGTGAGGCCTACTGAAATCTCCGCTAGGGAGAAAATTGAAGCAGGTGACAATTAATAGCAGCATGTCTATTGAAGATCGTATAGCTGCTGAGGGTCGGTAAACAAATAGGGGAGATAACTTCAAAAAAAGAATGCAAACTCACAGAGGAAGAGGTCATCAACCTATCTTTCCATCTGTCCCTACACTGATTTGATATGCTGATATTCACAGATTTTAGAGACTAATAGTTTGTGCATCACAGGATTACATGGTCATGGAAAACCTGGAAATATGAGGGAATTTAACATTGTAATGTTTCAGATTTGAGAAATTTGTGGACATAATAGCAAAAATGTATAGCATAATCCACAAAGGCTAAAACCAAAAATTTACAACTCAAAGGAATCATACAATCTGATTTCAAGTTTTTCTTTCTCTTTGGAGTGTTACAAGCTGTTCGTGAATACATAAGATCTGTAAAGTTGCAAAGACTAAAGTCTCAAACTCAAAGAGATATTCTTTATAAAAGTTAAGATTTGTCCACGCCCTCCTTAAATGCCTTGTTTAAACACGCCCCCACATGTCTACGTCATGATGTATGAAGATTTGCATAACGCTGCCCAAATATTCATGCAAAGAAAGAAGGCGTCACTTTGATTCTCGCTGTTGCTGCCAGCGCCATGTCGTGGAGACATTGTTTCATTGTGAAAGCGAAAATACTTTGTTTAGACTTCCAAAAGAGGACACAACTAGAAATCAGTGGTTAAGTTGTATTTACAACACTGTCACAGGATATTCCGCCATGATTCCTGTTCGAAGCAAACGTATATGTTCCATTCAAAGTGCATTGAAGTGTGCGAGATGTGAATTTAAATTGTATTTATTTACAGAAGTATGTGATGTCACACTTGTCCGTGTGTGAAGACATTGCGCAGCACAAATCCGTGAATGAATGTTTTGATGTGAGGTAAACTTCAACAGATTTCCCTTGCTCAGGGAGTAGGGAGCAATGAACACTGTGTAGGGACCATGTCAATAAGAACACAGTTCATGCACGGAGATCACTTCTAATGAGCTGATTATCTGAATCAGGTGTGTTATCAAAGAGAGACATGCAAAATATGCAGAGCTGGGGGGTGCAAGGACTGGAATTGAGAACTGCTGGTGTAGAGTAGCACTTGTTGTTTCTCTGATCAAAAATGCAGACATGGTTTTATATTTATGCGGCACAATACAACGCAATGCGTAAAAACACAATATAAGTCATTATAATCCATAATTATGTCCCCACTGGATGCAACAAATGGCTCGTTTGTAATGGGTTTGATTGTTTTTGTCTTGTCTCGCCGGTGTTCTGACCGGGACACGCATCACAGTATGACAAGGGTGTAACATTTCCGTCACATGCTTGAGGCATTCGGCCAATCACAAAGCACTGGATAGCTGGCCAATCAGAGCACGCCTCGCTTTTCAGAATGATGAGCTTTGTAAAAAAACAACTCGTTTCAGAAAGGCGGGGGCATAGAGGAGAAAAAATAATGTACAGTATGTGGAAAATATTGTGTTTTTTTTTTAACCTTAAACCACATAAACACATTTCATTACACCAAATACACAAAATAATGTTCTTTTTAGCAACATCATATGACCCCTTTAATACATTATATACCCTTGAAAGAATACATATTAATACCTTAAAGTGCTAAAATGCATCTTTCATGTACTGATATGCACTCATAATGAATGTATAAGGTACCAAGGTGTGCTTTTTAAGAGCACTGATCCAAATGACAAGCTTTTGTACCCTTGAAAATACCATACTTGCATTTATTTTAGATTGTTTTTTTATTTATTTTTTTATTTTTTTATTTTTGCATTTATGCTAAGCTCTACAATATTTAACTAGCTACATATAATTAATTTTGTGAGCAATTTCTATTAAATGATGTAAGTTTAGTTTATCCAGTCATCAAAAATGTTTGAAAGTCCTGGAAAAAATTTTATCAACAAGTACAGGACCTATTAGCCATTAGAAGTTTAAGATTTTAAACTGTTTAAATTAACTTTTTGCCATTTCACTGAAAACTGTTTGAAAATCTAACAGTACACTTCTGAGCTGAAATGAGGTGACATTAATAGCCCCCGGCAGGCCATCGCCCGGCCTTGATGCTATTTGAAAGGTAAATGCAGTTAAGGAGAGATTTAGCTTTATTTGACCTTCACAGTCGCACTGTCTCTTTATTGTGATCTCAGCACAAAGCGCCAACAGAGGGCAGAGACAGTGGGCTGCTTGTCTGGCACTCTGATAGCCAAACAAAGGCAGCCTGACCGATGCACTACATAGCACAAACACACTTCAATTAAAGCCTTCCCTCTCAAAGAGAAATCAAACCCAGCAGTACAATGGCAGGGTCAACACTGGGAGAAAATGGGGGGGGGGGAGAGTGACGACGAGTCCCTCTGAGTGATGAGTAGGACTCAGTTCAGTGCTCCATTAAAGCTCACTTTAGGTGGACCAGCTAATTTGAACAGAGAGTGTACCCTGCCTGCCGGCTTCTCTGTGATTTCTAGTATTTTTGTGAGTGTGTGTGTGTATGCCTATTCTTTGCCATTTTTTAAAGAAGAAACAATGACCAATATTATTATTATAGTCATTTTTACTATTCAGTTTAATTTATTAGTAGTTTCATACTGTTTTGCATGGCAATCTGTAGAGAAGTAAAACTTACACTGTTAAGACTTTTTATTTCAACTTTAGTTAAAAAAATAACTTGCATTCTGTTCCATTTAATTGCACTGTTGCACTATTTTTGAAAACTAGAGAGTGTTAAGTAAAGTTTCCTTTAAAAAGTGTGCCTGGTGAACTCAAAACCACCATAATTATACAGGACTTCCATACAATCCGATTCAGATAACCCACGACTAGTCAGTTTTGAAAATGTCTAGTTCTGCAGGCTGTTTCTCTATTCTGTAGAGCACAAAATTTGTTGAGCTGAAATAACATGTTTTTCCTGTCAGTGCAGTTTTAGACATGTCTTTCTGTTGAGAAGACATTTCTTATCCCAATGCTAATGGACTGATTTTAGTTTGAACACTAGAAACTTTAGTTTTCCCTCTGTCTGCATTGTTTCTTATTCTTGTGTTATTTCTTTATAGAGCGGAGCGGTGCACAAACCATGTGCTGGGCTGCATGGGTGACCGCCACTTGCAGGACAGTCGAAGTGAAGCGCGTTTTTGCACAGAGCCCAGTAGGTGGTTGTGGGCACGGCTCGAATTAAAAGTTCGAAATTGGTTTCACGCAAGGGTGCCCCAGTCATTTGCTGTGCTGAATAGTGGAATCCACTGGATAATTCCAGCATTAATTGATTCTGGGCTCTGAAATAAACAGGCTGGCAAAGTGCACAAAAGTAGAGGCACAGCCTAATAGACCTGCTCTTTATCCAGAAGAGGAGAGTAGTTGCTGAGACCAGACTTGAGTCCAAGCAATTGTTTTACATGTAAACTAACAATATTTTTTGCCCATTTTGTAATAAGAAAATTAATAGCACAGCATCTCCTCAGTAAGTCACATGATTTAAAGTAAGTTTAATGGTTAGGGGTCTGCTCACAGCAAGCAACCACACATTTTGCAAATGTAACTATACACCTAAAATGTTCAGCCTTACATTATACAGTTCTTACTTTCTTTACTGAACACAGGGTGACAGTACTGTGGTTTAGAGGCAAGCAATTACCAACTACCATACAAATATGTATTTCTGAATATCCATGGATTTAAGGCTATACATGCATATTTGTAAAATAATGAACTATCCAAGATAGGTAACTTGCTATGCCACAGTGAATAGCATTACATATTTGGAATATGACAGATAGCATTATTTAGCTGGTTGTGTAGGTCTAGGCTAATTGCATGCCTGTCTTTTTGATAAATCACTAAAGCTGTTGTTGGAATATTTGTTATTTCGCGACTGATTTGAGTCTCAATTACCCCTTTACTTGGTCAAGTCATCAGAAATCCTCATGATTATGTGTCAAGTCAAGCACTAGTTCAAGTCATGAGTCTGTCAGTGGTTAAAAGCAGGGCTTTGTGAGAGTCGTGTGAATGATCAGGTCTGCCAGGGCTTTGTGGTGTCTGTCTCTCGCCCTATTTTCTCACACTTCAGGTGCGCCATAGGGACTCTCGTCAATGAGACTCAGTGACACTGCATTAGACTCACTTCTTACTCTAATTCCCACTCTACCCATGATCCCCCCAAAATGAGTCTGTCTCACACTTGGAATGGCACTGTCACCACTATTAAATCACTCAAGGTTTGATTGGCAGTTTAAGTTGTAACATGTCTCAAAAGGACATTGGAAGAACTCAAATATCATTTGATAAGTGCCATAACATTAGGATGACATTGTGTAGTAAATATATAAAAGAAAAAATGTAAAAAAAAAAATAAAAAAAACTATGTATATGTATGTATTCATCAGCATATATTTATAATTATCAGCTTTTTTCTCAATACATACTGTATTGATCATATTTAAATGCTGTGCATTTGATTAATTAATTGGCTTGTAGTTTAATTAATTTGATTAGAATTTTTATTTAATTGACAATTCTAGTAAAAAATAAAGCTAAAAACACAGCTGTCCAGAGAAAGATTCCAGTATTTCCCTATTTAGCCATGGCAGAAGGGCCGTCCTGCATGTGGTAATGAAGGCATCACTCTTCTCCCCTTGCTGGGGCGGATGGCAGTTTATGGGAAGCTGGAGAGGGGAGGTGTCCTGCTGTATAGATGATGAAGAAGGCTCCAAGCACGGACACAAGAGGGCAGATTGGAGGAGAGCGCTGCAGGACTCTGGGAAGTGAACCTGGCTGCTCCCCATGGAGCTAGTGAGAGTGGGAGCGAATGGCCGACATTTACAAATGAGCCTCTTCATCGGCACATGAGGGAATAGAGCATCCTATTGTGTCCCAACTGAAGAACTGCTCAATCCTCCCCCACATCCATGAAAAAGCAGGATAAGGCAGAGGATGTGCGCCTGAGCTTTGGTGCCCAAGGCAAGTGGGAGAGGGCATCCTTAACTTCCCCTCTTCCTTCATTCTGACCACATAAAATTTGAATTGGAGGGATTTATCATGCAGACCCTGAAGTGTGTGATGCCAGAACATTCAACTCTAGTTATAGTTCCATACAGGGTTGTGCTCACTTTGAATTCATGAGTTGGAATTGGCCATGTCCTACAAGTAGTCTATCTATCTATCTATCTATCTATCTATCTATCTATCTATCTATTGTTCTATATACTGTATCGTTCTATCATTTTTTTGTTCTTTTTGTTGTCTGTTGTTTTATTCCTACTATATATATATATATATACAATTATATATATACTATACTATATATATATAATTGTTATGCCAATCTATCGTTCTATCATTCTATATGTCCTTTCTGCCATTCTGTCATTCTATCTTTCATCCTTTCACTGTCCTTTGTCATTTGATATTTTGTTCTTTCTATCATTCTATCTTTCATCCTTTCAATTCTGAATGCTGTACAACCGTAGAGTTTGCTTTATTTACTTTTGACAGTTGTGGATTTATTTACACATTGAAGCAAAAGAGCATAGCATGTAATCAAATTAATCTCAATCACATATATTGGTATTTGCTGAGAAAGATCATTCAAAGACAACCTATTGTTGTGGCAGACGAAAGCATTGCTTGTCCCGTCACATACTTTTCATACACAGACCTTGGGATGCATAGCCAAGGCTGAGCTGTCATGCTCAGAGCGGAGTTGTTACGAGGGGAGGTGACACTTACATCTCCACTTTTTTTCTTCTCTAAAATGATGACATCCCCTCAAAGAGCAGTTTCATTTCTATCCCGTGCGGTGGGACCTGGCACTAGCAGCAAAACAATCTCGCTAAGTGCGAACACTTCCCTCCCACAATACATCCTCCTCCTGCACTCAGAGAGGCTGTGCTGTGGAAACAGAAGGCCTAGACAGAACGACTGGAGTTCAGTCGCTCACTCAGCCCTTGATGGGGAGGATTCAATGCTGTGAGATGGGGATAATTTGTTTCGAGAGGCCTCGAAGTGTCTGGGACCTGGGAGGTGCACCGCAGGCGAATCAGCATGCCAAGCCAAACACTGACCACCAGCTGGAAAACATCTAAGCTATTCTGGATCAATTCAGAATTGATTTCAGTCCAACTGTATGTATAATGTAGGCTGTTGGGCGGTTAAGACTGGCTGGCTGTCTGACCAGTGCTGGGAAAGAGATATGATCTGCCCACACCCTTTAAAAGCATGTTATGGGAAAGGGCAAAGGGCCTTGAAGACACTTTCAAATGAGCAGAGAGGGTTGCCAGTGTGCAGTAAATGGATTCCATCCTGCCCGGTTACAGACCAGATGTATTCAGAGCGTGCTGACAGGGTTCTGCGCGTCCTACAGACCTGTTTACAGGGTACGCCACGTCCCACTGCTTTCTGTTGAGTCGGCAGGTTGGTGGCCAAAAGCTTTGGAAGGGGGCGCAGCACTGAGCATCATGAGTATTGAATGGTCGCGGCGGGGCGTGCGCAGAGGGGCTATAACTCCGAGTCGGCTGCGAGTGCCGTTCCTGCTCCCCATTTGGGCTGCTCAAGGAGGCTGCATGCAGGGATTAATAGGTGGTTGACTGGAAAGCAAAGCTTTTTAACCCTGCTCAGGGACTCGTAGAACAGCACCACACCATGCCAGCAGATGCCAAGTGCAGCTGTCAGGAGTCAGAGTGCTTTTGTTGTTTGCTCTCTCTTCTTACTCGCTCCTCTTTCCTCCTCTGTGACTTTCTGGCTGAACTCAGATTCCTCTTGAATATTTTCAAACTTACTCTCCCGTTGTCTTTTTCTTTTAGATTTAATGAATGTTATAAGGTATCTTTATAAAAAAAATGTAAGCACACAGTATATTTTGTTCTAAGCATGACTTTCGTGATCTTCTGAACTATAGGGTATCTAAAGGAAAAACAACATTTAAAATTTTTTACAATTGGCTGTTAGAGTTCAATTGTTGTGATATTCTGAACATCCCCAGATTTTTTTTCCCAAGCTTTTTTTAAATGCTGAAATGGATCAGTGTGTAAAAAGACAGCTGCAAAATGTCATTTTTATACTATTTAATGTACTGTGAATTATTTATATGATATATCCTTTTATTTTTATTTTTTTCAAAAACCTGTTACAAGTGAACATTTTTATATATTTATCTATGCACCTATTTTGGATTTTTATTATTTAATACAATATTTTCAATAATTACAGGTTGTTCAATTGTAAAATTAAGATGAATTTCGTAATGCTTTAGTATTTTGTTTTGTGCTTATGTTTTAACAGCAGTACTATACTGTAGATGCCGTGTTTAATAAAATGATCTCATCCAGCATTTTTTTGTTTTTTATTGTATTAAAATTTTTTTTTTTTTTTAGCCTGCATTTAAATTCTCAGCAATAGTTCGGAATAGAAGAATAATCATCAGAAAGTAACGCATAAAATGACTCATTTCCATTCATAAACTGAGATTTTCACTTAAAGTATGAGTTTGAATTATTATGATAATTTCAACATGATGTGAATGTAGCATTAGAATGTTGAGAGATGATGAGATGTAGCTGTTATTTTCATTTTCAACAAACACCAACTGGCTAAACATGCTGGTCCCAAGAAAATCCAACAATTGTTGGTTGGGGCAGTGTGAACTGTAGCTTCTAGATATAAAAGGAGTTGTCAGTGTGTCTGATAACAACACACAATCTCCTGAAGTGTGTAAACCGCCTTACAATGATGTGCTTGTTTTTAATGAGCTTGTTTGAGAGATGCAGAGCTCCTCAGCTTTTTCTCAAGTCCTTGACCTTTTCTCATCCCCGCTGACTCTCGTTCGTCTGTTATACCCTCGCACCTCTCCCACTTTCGTCCATTTATCCTCTCATCTCCCTGTTCCCTCCTCAACTGTCACTCCTGCGTATCACTCTCTTCTATGTCTAATTGCATTTCAATTCGCCCTAAGGGATGCCTGGGTAGTTCAATCCTCTCCCCCGGTTTCCCTCACATCCATTTGCACCCTGCCCTGGCCAGGTCAGTTTCATGGGTTGCCCTGCAGGAAATATCAGATGACCTCACTTTTCAGTGAGAACAAGGTATCATGGGGAATAGAATCGGTTGAGAGGCTCATCCCGTCCCCCAATCCCTCATATCCATCTTCCCCTCCTGCACAGACTTCCTGCTCTCAAGTGGAGAACAAGGTCAGAATCATATACTGTGTGACACCAAGCACTCCACCAAAAGTTTGAGGATTGTACCATGTAAAGTGTCAAAAAGTCCACCAATTAGAGAAACATGAAGTCATCTAATCTTATTATTTTATTTTATTTTCAGCATCCTTTGTTTACTTCAAGGTTTAAATGACATTTTGAATCCCATATTTTCAATTTAGTCTCAAAAGTTTGGACCCCACTGTACATGAATTCAGTTTATTCACTATTCAATCTAATGAAAGCATCATCATTTTATACAGTTCTATATAAAGTAAGCAAATATCCTGTGCGCTCGCATCTGTTTCTCAAGAACATTTATCTTATACTGTAAAGGCCTTCTGTAACCCATTTACTTACTCCACTATATCTGGGACTTATTTGTGCCTTTATAACAGAGTAGAATGCTGTAGAAAGCTTGAAAGTGTGTTTTAGTATAAGACTCTTTTAAGAGAAGTACACTGAAGTCTGGGAGTGCTAGTGGAAAACAGTGTGGGTTGAAAGAATGAGGTTGACATATGCGCAACCCATGAAAACTCACGCTGTGAATGATGGATCCATTTGATCAAGTCACTTTTTTGTTTCAGACTCAAAAGAGACATCGGGACCTTTAAATTAAACAGTCCCAAAGACAGATTTAATAGAGTATTAGTATTCAAATAGAGGAGTTCGTTCCCCTGAGAATGCCTATGAGCTTTTTAGTCTCAATTGCTTAATGGCTCATGGGAACAGGGAGATGCGGTATGGATGGTGTTTAGAGGCAAGTGTCTGATGGGTGCTGGGATAATGCCAGAGAGATGCCGATCTCCGCTTTTAATGGAATGTCTGTCGTTGTTTCAAGTGATCGGCCCTGTCACTTCAAACTGTGAATTTTGATGCTTGCGACGGATCTCTTTACCAACATCAATCTAAGACTCAAAAGGTAGAGACCACAAACACACACACAGAGGGTCAGCAAGGGACGCGGATAATACTGATGGAACAAACGCCTCATCCAATGTCTGCCAATACAAGCGCCGTCTTGTGCTCAAGAGAAATGGGATGCTTCTCTGTCTCCTCTTGATTTAAAAGGGATGGAAGGATTGGGCAAAATTGTGTTTGCTTGCATTATGCTGTTATTGTGTCAATTTTCCACACCAGAAACAAAGGAAGGGAAATATGCGTGTCATATTTTATTTTAAATTGGCAGACGTTTCCTTATATTCACAAAAGACCCTCTTGCTTTAGCTGCTGTCGAGGATGACAGTTTGAGTGAAAATTGAGGCTGCTGTTGTCTGGTATCCTATCAGGGAGGCGTTTTTAAAATTGAATCAGAGATGTGCCTATCAGAGGTTCTCGTTTACGTGTTGCCCTCAGATGGAGACAGAAACAGGAGAGGACATGGGAAAAAAGGTGACAGTGTTTCATGTGTGCTAGTTCACCTTGTAGAGGTGACACCATTTAGCATATTAAGAGCATTTTAAACAGGTGCAGGTAGACACGGTTCTCAGTAATCAGCTTTTCTGATGTAAGCTCCTGATACATGGGTTTTACAGACCCTCCAATGTCAAGGTCCTCTTCTCCTTTGTAGCTGGAGTGCAGTGTAGAGATGTCAGGCACATGTACAGGCAGCTTTGTGGCACACTGTTTTTGGTTTATAAAGGTTATTTGCTACCTTTTGACTTAATCAAACCTGTATGTGGTAGGTAGGACAACAATGTGAGTTTTTCAAAAATACAATGCCACCTCTATGATTTGATTTCTTAACATTTAGAAACATGATAATATAATGAATCATAAAATCTTAATTATATTATTTAAAAAAAAAATCTTAAGAAGGAAATTCTTGAAACTGTAAATCTCATAAATCTCATGTGGTGTACTGACATGGTATTTATATAATATATACATTAATTTTTTATATTATAAATGTCAAGTCACCACACCACATGAGATTTAAAGAAATAGTTCATCCAAAAATGAAAATTTCCTGATTATTTACTCACCCCCAGGCCAGCCAAGATGTATATGACTTTCTTTCTTTAGTCGAAGAGACATTCTCATAGTTTTGGAGGACAACATTCCAGGTTTTTTTCTCCATGTTATTCAAGAGAACAAGAGAACTGCAGAAAAAAATGTATTTTTAATGGCTCAAAGACACTTTTCTATTCTAATTTAATTCTAATTCAACATTATAATCTTTCTGGTTGACAAATGTTCTGCTTGTAAACAATGCGGTGGTTCTTGTCATGTACGTCACACTTGACCGGCAACATGCATATGTCACACAAAAGGTTGTGAACTAAACTGAGCTGGACCAAGGCAAACATTGATTCTTAAACATTTTTTTTTTTTTTTTGAAGACTAATTGTTTTACTAGAGAAGAACCATATTTTTTGGCTGGAGTTGCTTAAATATAGATTTTGGACCATAAAAAATGGTCTGCAGTGAGCATTGTTTACTTGCATTTGATTTTGGAGTTTACACTCCAAAACTTAAATTTTTCTTCAGCTGAAGAAAGTAATATACATCTTGGATGGCATGGTGGTGAGTAAATACTTTAAGTTTTCCAGTATTTTCAAAATATCATTTATGTGTATATATAAAACCCTTTGAACATATTGGAAAACTGAAATTTGAAACTTTACTTGAAAGGGGTATTTCAAAACCATATAAAACCAACAGGAATACAAAGAGTACATTTTTAAAGATTTATTCTTTTCTTTAGACACTAATATACCACTGACCCAAGTTTTAAAGAGCACTTGATTGACAGCTGCTGGCCAGACTTTGATGCCCCATCTTGACATCTGCACCAAATCAACTCAACAGAGAACTAGCCGCTCATTATAACACAGCACAAACTTTGTTTCTCGCAGCTGTTTAATGGCTCCTCTGTTTTTGTTTGTGTGTTTTTTTTTTTCGCCGTAAGGTTATTGCACCTTTATGGCTGATCGGGGGTTGGAATAATCCTCGACATCTGTTCGGGGAGTGGGTGGGGGATGCCGATGTTTGCCTTTTATTTACTGGACCGGGCCTCTCGGCTCATCCCCCCAGCTCTGAGGTCGGCATGTTGACTTTTAATGGGAAAACGATAAAGAAGAAGAATCTCAAATGGGCCTCAAGGTCAATGAAGGAGTTTCGCCCCCAGCTATCTTTCTGGCTTGTAAAACAAACATTACTCACAAGCATCGTGGTAAATTAGCACCATGAACCAAGGACTTATTTTATTTTCTTAACCGCACACATGAACTGTTGTAAATGAGTGTTTAGTAAGATCAAGTTTTCTCTTTTTTAATTAGCAAAACAAGTGCAAGTGTAGTTACTGCAAAACTTGGTTTATATTTGTGAAGATCCTGCTTACAGCTTATGAAAAATAAAATATAGTAACTCATCTGTAGTTTGGCAAGCTATGGCAAGTGTGTGTGTGTGTGTGTTTTATTATGGAGAGGTTCCCTTCCTCTTCTCCATGGTCATATTCCACAGCATCTTCCACTCATCCTTGTCTCTTTCCCTCTGGCCTCGATGACAGGAGGGCAGAACGTTAATCAGAACAGTGCTATCTCTCAGACAGCGCCTGCAGGCCATCACCAACTCCAGCTTTCTTTGTGTGGGCACTGCCAGTCTTGGCACCCTGGTACCTCGAGGGATGGCTACTGCCAACTGTGACAGGATTAAAACATAGAGTTACTGTCTATAAATATATACTACACCTCCTAAGGGCAAATAAATACCATTGGTTTTGGGAATCGAGTATAATTTGGGCTATTATTGATAGGCTTACAGTATTTAATTAGGTTAGTAAATAAAATCTTGTCAAGCTCAGAATATTGAAATTGATTGTAGTGTGATGGATTTACATTATGTAGACTGCTTGACATAATGTTCTAGAAAGTTAGCTTATTGATTGACCTTTTTTTGGTGAACCACTATTTAAGTGATTTCAAAGAAAAGCCATATGAATTTTAAAACAGTAATGAAATCAAAGTAGATCACTTTTATGCTGCTACAGTATGTACCTGTGATTAATCTTTTGGATCTGCATGTAACATTAATTTAAAACTGCCAGAAACTAATACATAAATAGTAAAGTTTTTTTCCATCACATATGCTCTTGAACTCTGTGTCAGCAATGTTGTGGCAAGGCTTTACAAATCTTTTCTTAAAGCTGTTTAGTCCGTTTCATCTTAATTTACCCAGAACAATGTGCTAAGATCAGTAAATAATTGGACTCCTTTTTGATAACATCATTTGTGTCCCTCTGCATTTCCTGCTGTCTTTGTTTGACAAATGCCCTCAGTGTGAAATGAATGGCTGGCTGTCACAGGTAATCATGAGGTTGCTTGTCAGTACCCAGTCTGCTTTCATTTCCTATGATTAGCTTTGTGAAGGAATGATGGGATACGTTTCACTCATCCACTTGTCTCTTTTGTTGGGTGACAGTGATGACTGGGTTAACATTGGTACCAGAAATCGCATCATCTGCTGTCATGCTTGTTGTGCATCCCAAGAAATAATTTCTCTTTTGTTACAGCAATCAAACAGCCACTGTAAGGAGGTTTTCATCTCATTCATGTCTTCACATAATATAATGTGAGCTTCAGACAATGAGGGAGCAACTACGTCCACAAAATCCTCTGAATGCAATTTCCACAGTGCTGTTCCCGAGCCCTGAGCTCGGTTTAGAATGCAACATGGTCTTAGATAGACATTTTAAAACTTATTTTAATGCACGTTTAATTCTGAGTGCAGAACAATCCATTAATTTCAGTTTATTAATGCACACATGTTAAAAGGCTGTTGATATTCTCTAACAGTACTATGTAATATTCTCAACTATCTGTCTTTCTGTCTTCTGTTTGACAGGAAATTGCAGCATACTTGATAACATTCGAAAAGCATGAAGAATGGTTGACAACATCCCCTAAAACAAGGTAAGAATATCCATCTTATCAGCTGACCATCAGAAATCTCTTTCCGCTCAGAATTCCAGGTTTTATCGCTGTGACGTTCAAATGAAGCCATTAGCTGGAGTTTCCCCGACAACCCACTCGAGGATCTACGCTATCTTAAAAGTTGGGTGTTTGATATTGTTGGACATTGATGGCAGTTTCAAAAGGTTTTACTTCTTTTAAGAGTTAGCCTGACAGGTAATGGATTATTAATGTGGACTAATAACTGCAAATAGCCTATTAGCAGAGCTCTTAGCTCAATGTTCTGCTCTCATTTCTTCTGTGAGTGCGATGGTAATGTGTTCATATCTAACAGCAAATTAAACGTCCTCTAATAAATGAAGGTGTGAACTGAAAGCTGTCTAGCTGCTCAGAAGTAGATGGTAGGTGTTGACTGACATTGAAGGGGGAAAAGTGAGCATGCCATGTCTATATGCGCATGCTCTTGAATTAATCTGTCATCTTGGTTTATGGCTGATAACTCACCCTGGGGTCTAAAGCAGTTCTGGGGAATTTACATGTTGCCAAACCCCAAAGGATTTGTGTATTTTTAAATAAACTGACTATACACTTGATTGGCTGTAAGCCAGGGCACCGGTGGTGGATTTGATGTGTAATGGAGTGGCACTTATCCAGCATCAATGATGCTGCTGATGCAAACGGCTCAGAGTTAGGTGGGGACAGTGGTTGCCGCTGTGGCTACACTGGCTGTTTGGCCTATCTGGGATAGCAGGATTTGGGGGACTACTTCATAAATAATCGAACCTGTCAAGGAACATGTCTAAGATGTGTATAACCATAAAATCTAAATGAATTAATACATTTTGATGGAAAAAAAATCACTGTAATGTGAAAAAAAAATTTGAGTTCTGTATTTGTAGTATTTTTACATCATGGTAGTATTCATTTGTTAATTTTTTTTTTTAAACTTCAGTAATAATTTTTTCTTACAATTACTTACATAATCTAATGAGTAATGTAAAAAAAGGGGGGGTCAAAAATGTAAGAAAAAAATGCCACAGTGCAATAAATAAATACATACATACGTGAATGAACACAGTGATCTCATTGGTTGAAAATTCTGTTCCACATAGTTGTTACATATTAAATATGGCTGATTGTGTATTTTGGATTAGTTCACTTTCAGTGCAAACAGGAAAAAAATACTGTACTCTGTAAATTTGTTGTATCCCACCTGGTTAGGACAGAGTGTAAGAGTGTCTTCAATCACCAAGAGTAAAACTCACTCCGTACAGACAGTAGATGCAACCAATCATTAAAAAGAGATAAGAGTAGGAAGGTTACTTGAAGGTGGGGGAGATTTTTGGGAATAACTACATATAATTTATCCTCCAATGCACAATGTCAGGTCTCTTATGGTGTAATATTTTAAGAAGCTTATAGTGTGGACACACACACACTGTGTATCAGTGTGTGTACGTGACAGGGTTTAAGTCTGTGTGTTTCTTCAGTCTGTTTTCCTAGCCTCGGGTTAAGCCCTCCAGTCTCCTGTTCTATCCAGTTTGTCGAAACAGAACAGTGCTTTCTCCATCTCCCGCCTGTTTCCAGAAGGAAGTCCCACTTCTCTCCCAATTAGAGAGAGACGATCTTATACTATTAGACAGCTCAGAGTCCCTTCTCGGTGCCAGACACTAGAAACTGCTCACTCTCATGCTTTCCTCAAGTCTGCACATAAGAAGTGCTGGGCTTCATCGGCACAGAGTAAAACCAAAGCTGACGAGGGATCCCACCATCTTCCATGCATGTTCATAGTGTATTAGACACAGTGTCATCTCTTTCTCTCTCTATATTTTTGTATTCCATCCCACAACTGACTAGTCAACTTGTGAGGTAATTTGAGACGGGGATGTTTGCATGATATATCCCCATCAAAGTTTTAAATTTTTACTTTATTAAAGACAATCTAATGGCCATTTCATTGTTGTTTTTGCAGTTCGTCATGGTCGCATTTTTAATACTGAGTGTAAACTTAAAACTTAAAGACAATAATATATCTTATATAAATGCCACATAAGAATGGGACAATCGAGGTCAGATGACCCAAAATCCAGCCTATAATAATATATGGTCCATATAAGAAAAATTAGTCAGGCAACAAACTACTTGATTTTGAAAAGATGTAGTTTTGCACATCGCTATTAACAATCCTAATTCATGTGCAAATGGACTTTGAGTACTCCAACTTCCTCCCAATTTTTCTCTCTGCCTGTAAGGGACATTGATAATGGCTGGACATAAAGCAAAAGCCAATTATAAGACATTTCCTTGTGTAATTGCTAGAGATGAGTTGAAGAGCACCCCGTCGGCTTTTTATCTCCAACACAAAAAAATGAGCCCATGAATAAAGTGTACTTCTCTGCACTCACTCATTACAGGCTCCGCGCTCAGTAATGTGTATTATCACTGGCTAAAAGGAGTTTGGGAGGAGCTCTAGAGCACACTGTATGCAGTGGAACGTTGTAACGGTAGTTACGGCACACGCTCAGGGCTTTTTGAATCCAGAATGGTGACCAGACAGTGATCCTTTAAAGACTCTATAAAATCAGAATGAGAGTTTTGTGGCTTATAGTCTATGTCTATCAACTTCAAATCCAAATCCATCACTTCCAAAACAAAAATAAAATTTTAAAAAAAAAAAAAATTAAAATATTAACAAAATAAACACATAAAAATATAAAAATGTATAATATATATAAGAATGAGATTGCCCCTTTTCTTCTATTTTCTGTAAAAAAAAGAAAAAAAAAGACTTAATATTAATCATTTCAATTACATAAAATAAAAATTTATAAAAAAAATAAACAAAACACTGCTACTATTAAAAAAAAAATGTTTAATAAAGAGTGATTATTAAGTTTTTCAATTACCTAAAATTACAATTTATTTTTGGTTGGTTTTGGAGTGATATATAGAAATGTATTGTAGTTTAGAGTAAGTTAGTTTAGTTCACCAGTTACATTTTATTTCAATTTAGATTTTATTAATGTCAATTTACATTTTAGTTTTTTACAAGGTAACACAGTCTACCAGCAATAGCCCATACTGTAGCAAACCACATTGAGAGATCTATACATTAATACCTTGGGAAAACTATCCATTAGCTTAGTTTATTTTGAATGCCTATCAAAGGAGAAAGATGATTTTTAGAACCAGATGTAGATGTAGAATCTACCTTGGTATAAACAGAGAAATGCTAGCCAGCAATCCATGACTCTTCAGTAAACACAAGAAAGAAATGGCATGTTGAACTATTTAATGTGGTCTTTTGCTGAGTTTAGGGTTCATAAAATTCTGTTAAAAGCATTCCATTATTTTCAACAGTGAACATAAGGAGTGATGGAATAGTTTGATGAATACTTTTTTATCAGCATGGGGTGGTTTTCATTTAGCATGGATATTTTTAAAAGAGAGGCAGAGGCATAAAGAGGGAGGCAAATGACAGCTGTGCTTTGACTAAAAGCTTCACTTTTTTCCAGTGGTCTAGGCAGAGTGAAGGTTAAGGTTCAAGGGTTATGAGGGGGGTATGTGGTTAAGTGATTTTCTTGCAGTATGTCATTTGCTCCTCCTCCTTCCCGGTGGAAGCCAAGAGCTCTGAGGCGCCAGGCTACAGGAACTGACTCAGCCTCTGGGCAGGCCATGCTGGGGAGACAAGGGAAGCAGAGGTCAATGGGCCATGGAGAGTGTAATAGCTAAGCAGTAGGCCCTGCATGTATGGAGGCGTAGCCTGGGGCTCTGAACACACACACACGTGCACAGGTACACACACTCAGGCACATACAGTACATACAGAATAAACATGTGAAGATTGAGCCAAGATTGTGATAAGACAGAAGGAATATTCTATTCGTATTACCAAGAGATCAGTCACTAGAGAGAACCACAACAAACACACTGAAAGAAATGACTATTCCAACAAAGAATCAAAAAAAACAAAAATATTTTTTTATGTTTTTGAAGAAGTATGCTTACCAAGGCTGCACATTATAAAAAATACATTAAAAATAGTAATATTATGGAATATATTTACAATTTTAAAAGAATTAAAAAATGTAAAAATATATTTTAAGATTTTCAGTGTCATATTCAGAAATCATTTGAATATTGTGATTTGGTGCTCAGTCACTAATGATTGTACTTATTATCAATGTTGAAAACAGTTTTTGCTGCTCAATATTTTTGGGCAAACCGTACTTTTTTAGAATTTTTTATTTACTGATGAATAGAAGGTTCAATAAACAACAATATTAATGCAGAAATCTTTTGTAACATTTATGTCTGTACTATCACTTTTGGTCAATGCAATGCATCGTCGCTGAATGATAAATATAGATATGAAGCAGCACAACCATTTTCAACACTGATAATAATTAGAAATGTTTCTTAAGCAACAAAAGCATGTTATGATTTTTGAAGGATCATGTGACACTGAAGACTTGAGTTATGGCTGATGAAAATTCAGCTTTGCCATCACAGAAAAAAAATTATAAATTAAAAATATAAATTATTGCACACTTTTGACCAGTAGTGTATAAAATAAATTCTTCATGATTATTATAATTTGCTTAGGTTCAGCGCTGTGTCTTTAAATAATCCAAGGCCAGAGCACCGTGATTGATGCATTTGGTTGCTGTAATGAACATTCCCTTTCAGACAGGAAGTGCAACAATGGTTAAAATCAATAGGACCGCTTGCACGCCAGCCACTGGAACAACACTACAGCTAATTCGGGCCATACCTGTCAAAGCCCAGAAAATCTCCCACAACTCCAGTGCACCGCACTTTAATTTACACTGGCGGCCACCTCCTTTTCCATTTCTATTAAAAGGAGAGCTCTGCATTAAGTGTTAATGAAAGCCGGAGCCGCCTTGTGATTTAGG
Source organism: Cyprinus carpio (assembly GCF_018340385.1). Taxonomy (NCBI): domain Eukaryota; kingdom Metazoa; phylum Chordata; class Actinopteri; order Cypriniformes; family Cyprinidae; genus Cyprinus; species Cyprinus carpio. The sequence continues at coordinate 18,349,212 of NC_056619.1, read as the reverse complement.
TGAGCTCGGCTGAAGCCCCGCAGCGCTGACTGCGTAAAAAGAGCCGGGATTCACTGCTTTTTCAACACACGCACACACAAAATCACATACACACTTCCTTTAATGAGAAACTCTTTAGTCTAGACTGGAGAAATAAGATTATTAGCACTGAACATCAGAAGACTGAACATAATACTTGCGTTCTGAGTGTCAGTGGACAATCTCTACAAATATCTTAAAGAGTTGTTTCTTTTGACCCATATTTCAGTTCACAGTAGGTATCATTTAGTCTGTTCTAAGTAAGCACATGCTAGTTTGTCAGATAGCTCCCTTCAGGCATCTTTGTTCATAAGCTAATGTGAGATGGAAGTCCTGGATGATTTATAGACAAACTTGCTTTCAAGATCTAGTTCATTGATGTTTGAGGGTGAGCCGAAGCACCTGTCCTTCACTCAGCTTCATGCACTATGCTGGCTAGCCTCAGGTTTACGTCATATGTCTCTGGAAGTCATCCAGCAATACTGTTCTCTCATTATTGCCATCCCACACCTTAGTCCTTGACTGAAAATAGGACAAAGGTACCACCCTAGGTTTCGCCCTAGTGAATGTTTTTGAGGAAGAACTAATCACTGGATTTACAGAGGTCATGGCATCAGATCTTTTTTGTTTAAGGAGCTTAAAAGAAAGCAAGCTATATATCCATGAGCATTATTTGATATCCTGCTGGCATTGTGTTTGGTGTAGTTTATCCATTTCCATTTGTGTCCCAGGGGGGGAAAAAGGAAAGTTATATGAGTCTGGAAGAAGGTTAGGTGATTAAATACTAGAAGAATTTTAATTTTGAAAGAACTATTCTTTTAAAGCTAATTTAAGGAGATGCCAGTCACCTCAACTGTCATATTAAGCACTAAACGGACAAGATTAGTTTTCAGAATGACGTCTGAATTATTAACAAAGAACATTGTTGATTTAATATGCTGGTCTGGACAGGACTGGGATCTCTGTAATTATTGTTAAGATTACAGTGTGTGTTTTTGTTGTTGTTGTTGTTGTTGCATACACCATGGAAACCAGTAAAATAAACAAGACTTATACTATATATGTAGCATATTTTCAATTTTATATATACTACCATTCAAAAGTTTAGGTTTGGTGAGATTTGTTTACGATTTTGAACATTTAAAATAATTCTTTTTGATTTTAATATATTTTAAAATGTAATTTATTCATTTAATTTATTCATAAATGTAATATATATGATTGACTCTCTGATCATTTTATTCTCTTTATACTTCAGATGGGATGCCAATAATACTTGAATCACCAACTGTTATTTTATCTAAAATACTTGGCAAAATGGCCTAAATCCATAGTGAAGGTGCACCAGGAAACACAAAAAGAAATTTAACTTTAGTTACGGTGTTCAATGAAGGTAAAAAAAAAATGATTAGTTTTCCCAGAGGACTTCTGAGTTAGCCAAAAATATCAGGTAATTTGCTCTGTAATTTTACTGGGAGTTGTGTAAGAAAAACTCAGACCGCATTTGATTCAGATGGGATTAAAATCACAAAGTATGTCTGTGAAATACCAATTTACCTGACCTCCTCAGGGGAAGCTAGTCTAGTCTTGGACTTTAATCTCATAATGGTTAGTCTGTGCTTGTGTTTGAATGTCTTATGGCTCTGTAGTTGACGCTGAAACGAGAGAATTTGGGCACAGCTTGTTGGAGCTTCCTACGCTGAAGCTATAAAACAATAAGTGGCTCTTTTCTGAGGACCTGCAATGACATTGTTGTCTGCCACCCTCACAGCTTTATGCAATGCACCTCTCTTTTTCTATCTCTGTCTATTTCTTACTGTTTTCCTGCTCCTCCCTGCTCCCTGTCCCAGCATCCACTCCAGCACAGCTCACAGCAGAGCACTCCAAAAGACACAGCTTTGATTAAAACCTACAGCAACACCGCCAGCGCAAAAGAAGGGCCCAAGCTATGACAACACAAATGGGCACACAGTCCCAGCCACACTAACAGCAAATTGCATTTGCAACATCTCAAGTAAATGAACACGCACTCCACAGCAACACTTAAATTAGTGCTCTGTCAGTTGGATTTTTTTATTTGTAAGAGTATGTGCCCATTTGTGTTTCTATCTAAGCATTTGTGTTCATCATGTACTTGCATATAGTATGTATTGAACCAAAATGAAAGAGAGCAGCAGAGGATGAAAGCCACAATGCAGGAAGGTGTTTGAGTCTGAAGGCCACAGATATGTCAGCTCTGCCTGTTAGCCAAAACCTCAGGAACCTTCCCCAGGTAGAGTGATTGAAGTTTAGCCAGACTGACGTCAACGCCCCCCATCCATCCACATGACCTGAAAGGACACAATGCCCCACAAAAGAGCTGCCAAGCCTGGGGCCTGACCAAGGGCAACCATACCACCCACTGTCCCCCTGGGCAAGAGCCACTCACACCCTGGAGGAAGATATGAAAATAGAGAGCGCGAGAGAGAAGGTACAGAGAACGAGGACAGAGAGGAAGACAGACAAGTCAATTGGAGTAGAAAGAGAGTGGATGAAAAATGGAAAGGGGACAGAGAGTGAAGATGATGGAGGGATAAAGCAGAGGAAAATGGAAACATGTCGATAAGAAGAAAGCGAGTGAGTCAAATGGAGATGGGCTGAGTTATGATGGATGTGGTTTAAAGAAGGGAGGGGACATCACACACAGAGTAAAAAGGGAGGGCGAGAGAGAGAGTGCAGAAAAAATGCAGAATGTCAGAATGGATTGAGATAGAGACTGACAGACTTGAGTCAGTCAAATGGTTTAGGGCCTGTTTATGGAAACATATCCTGGCCAGAAATGAACATGGGCGGCATCTCAAGCTTCATGCTCAGTTTATTTGATCTCTTAAAGGTATAGGACCCCCCTCCCCCCCACAAAAAATTGTCATCATTTGCTCATCCTCAAGTCGTTCCAAACCCGTATGACTTTTTTTCTTCTGTGGCGCATGTGTTTTGTCCATTTATTGTAACGCAGTAGGGTCTAGTGTTCTTTTTGGACCCCACTGACTTTGATTGTATGGACAAAAATAGTTTTCAGAATATCTTGTTTTGTATTCTGCAGAAGAAAGAAAGTCATACGGCTTTGGAACGACATGAGGTTGTGCAAATAATGACAGAATTTTTATTTATGGCTACACTTTCCCTTTAAAATGTCGCTTGCAAGCCAATCACAGAGAGGAATCAAGCTTTTCCAGTCGGTCTCTGTTGCAGAGAGATCAAACTGTTGCCCACATAGCAGCCACAGGAAATGCCTCTGCATGCCATTTGTCCATGTGCCAACGGGCAGAGAGCAAAGAGGTTAACCTGAAGAAATTCGGGTACAATTAAAGGAGCGTGACCAAGTGTAAACACTAATGCTGGCAGTGTAAGGGGAGGCTGCAGGAGGAGGCCCACACTGAATGAGGGGATGGTTGAATAATTAAGCTGAAAAGAAAAGTTGATGTCAAGCAGGTGTTCAAGGAGAAAGTGTCAGCCAAGCGGGCCGAAATGGGGAGAAGTGCTGCCACTGCAGTGTAATAATAAAGACTTAATTCAATTAGTGCTTCTTCAGCGGTGCACAGCACACTGGCGGCCTGTCAGCTCCAAACAGCCCCTGTACTGTTCTTCAGACATGGAAGCACACGCACATACACAATAGCATAGCTAAATGATTATACTCCTCCAGAATCCTCCTGTACTGTATCTCTCAATCCTGTGCTTCTACTGGTTTCATATACCACTGTCTTAGCTACCTCAGCCTACCATGTCTGTTTTATCATTCTCTCTTTGTGTTGTGTGTGTTGTGGTGGGCATCTTCATGTGAAACTTGCCACAAATGCTCATCTCAGTTCTCCTTTACAGCAATGAGATTAAATGTCCTGCCAGAGTATTCTCCTGAGATTGAGCATTATTATTATTAATAATAAAGAAGTATTTCAGTTTCAGTTCAAGTGCTAATTCAACAGCATTTGTGGTGTAAAAAGTTGTAAGATTATTTTGTCTAGTCCATTTTTGTGTCTTTAAAAAGAAGCAAAAATCAAGGTTATGGTTAAGGCACTTAAAATTGAATTAAATGGGGTTCATTTTTGGAGAATTTAAAAGCAGTAAAGCTAATCAGTTTGTAAGAACACTTACATTAACTCCTGTTAAAACGTGTGTATTATTTTATCTGTAAAGCTGTTTAAATATTTTTTACTGTTATTTTAGGATTTATGGAATTGCATTGTCATGGTAATAAAGTTGTAAAACTGGATAAAGTTTGCACATAAAATGTTAGTAAGCAGTGTTTTTATACTAAAATTATTTTAGTCATGTTTATGTCTTTTGAGTATTGAAACTTTTAAAATATTTTTATTTTATTTATTTTTATTATTTAATATTTTATTAAATATTTCAAATGATATCTTATTTAATATTTTATTTTTATAGTTTTTTTATTTAATTATTTTTATTATTTTATAAGAAGGGACAAGTGGAAAATATTATTATTATTTGGTTTATCATACCACAAATGCTGTTGATTGAGCTTAACTCGTACTGAACATAGAGTATTCCTTGAAATGATTTATATATATGCAATATAGTTATTTTTAGATTACGGGACCCTTATGGACTCATGCTGGATGAAAGGTGCAGTTTCTGTGGGTGGTGTAGAGGCAGTGCCCCAGCAGGTTCTCTCCTGGCACAGTGGAGCTGGAAACGATCAGTCCTGCTCCATCTGAAAGCAGAATGGACGGGAAGCTGAACTGAGGGTGTTGTCTTGGTGTTATGTAAGGAGAAGGATAGAAAAATAGGACCTGGGTATGTTCCAGTGAGCTTCGTGAGTAACCTGCCCCACCACATTTCGGTGCCACACACAGACACCAGTCCTGTTCCATCTGCAGGTCTCCAGCAGGGTGGAGTGGCACAGGAAGAACACAGCGTGCCTATGTGTGTGACCCTGTATATACAGTACACAGAGCAACACAGGACACACGCCATGATGTTATCATTATGCATCATTAAACATATCCTTGGCATACTTGTTTATACATGTATGTGCAAAGTACAGAATTTTTGTCACACCTGCCAGTCATGGATTCTTTCTTTTTGTAATTTTTTATAAAATGTATGTGTGATTATTAGATTCCCAGTGAAAATCATGCCACACTAGTGCATGTCAGCATTTCTGTGTGTGTGGCACAAACACACGTGCAACCCACTGGGCTCCCTGTTACAGGTCATTAATCCAAATCCAGAACACATCAGTCTGGCCACGCTTTGAACAGTGTGCTGTCAGTCAGCGAGTCAGAGAGGAGCGATGCTGTGTGTACAGACACAGCCGGAGAGACGTGCCGGAAAGCTCCTGGAATCAATAGGTTATATATAACCCTCATGACAGGCCAAGGCTCTCCTACCAGTCACAAGTCACCGGCAGCAGGACAGCATGCTCCAGGAGTGGATGCCATTGATTTAGGGCACGACAGCACCTGGGCCAGTGTTCTATCCATTGCGTGCGCTCTCCCTCTCCGTTTTCTCGTTTCACTTTATCTCCTTCCACAACCACTTTTGTCTTAAGCAGACACACACACATAGGCGTAGAGGCTCACCTCTTGTGATATAAGTGTTGCTTTACATTACTGTCATTCTGTTACATGAAACGTTGAGGTCTTTAATGTATTCAGCCGCCTTGAGTTCTGACTGCAGGCCATAAAGCTTTTCCCTTCAAATGCTCCATTCCAATCTGTGAAAGGACGGGCTTGGAAAGGGACTACCCATAATTAATTTTGCATCACTGAATTAATTGTCTAAAGTGTAAGAAGCCAATTGATAAATTATTCAGCCATTTTTAGTATGTGTGTTTGAAGGGAAGATGGGAAAGGAGAGGTAAGAGCCTTTTCAAATTGGAAAATTAATATTCATAACTTTTTTATGAAGTTAAAAATGGCTATCAATTCGAGGTTTAGAGGCGACTTAGTGAACAGCCTCAGAAACAGGCAATTTCTGCTGGCGGTCTGGGATAATTCAGACAAACCAGATCTCTGATTCATACCTAATCATTCGGGTGTGTTTAGACATGGGATCGCAGTGTTGATCCTGGATTTATTTCACTAAAATGGGTCAGAATTTTATCAAACCTCTGAAAGTGTAAGATGTGTGTTCTCTCCCTTACAGTAATTATAGAAAATTATTGCAGTTCTGTTGATCTTATCTATTAGACATGTGACGAAAGCTATTCTTGAGCTATTTTCTTTTCATTTTCATTTAATTGATCGTGTTTGGTAGAGTGAATGTTTACTTGTGAGCTTAAAACATAATCCAGCTAAATCAAGCTGTTTAAAACTAATGACAACTCACCAAATTCTTCAACAGATGTGCGCATTACATTTACGCAGCACCAAACCCTAACACCTGAACCTACAATACTGCCTTGCAAGCACTAACAGATGTGCGCATTACATTTACGCAGCACCAAAGCCTAACACTTGAGCTTACTATTCTGCCTTGCAAGCACTGGTGTTTCCCTCATGAAATGCAAATGTAGTTTTTCTTATTTGGGAATGGATGGCTCAACATACAATATGAATGAATTTTCCAGGAGCATAATTGAGCTGTGTGTCTGTGTGTGCGCACGCTGTAGATTTAGAGCAGGATTTGCTGCTGACCTCACTCTGAGGAGAGAGAGATGCATCAATATGATTTGGATATGATGATGCTGGAATGGACATGAAGAGTGTCAATTATTTACAGGTGATGTGCCCATTGAATTGGCAATGAAGTGGCCCATAAATTACCTCCCTCTGTAATCAACCCCTCAGGGAAAATAATGAAATAACTGCTGCAGGAGCAAGGGAACCGCTGTTCAGCAAAGCCTGTTTGACTAGGCGATTTTTGAAAGGTGCTAACTTTTAAAATGACATTGGATGGTTAGAAGACAGAAAATTGCCCTGCTAAAATGTCTCTAAACCTCCTGCTGTGAGGAACAGTCTGTACTTCAGGTCCATAACAAAGGAACATATAGTTCAGACAGCATATTTGCGGTGATCACATTTAATGTGCGCTGCTGTAATTTAATTAATTAATTAAGTAATGAATATGCTTTAATTAATTAATTTATGCATTCATTTGTTTGTTCGTTTGTTGTTGCATGCAAAAAATCTTTTGAATTGGACTTGGAATATAGCACTTGAGCCAAATGGGTAACTTTTATATTTGTTTGTTTTTCTTTCTTCTTTCTTACATTCATAGTTACTGTTAACTTTAGTATCATTCTGATACTATTATAGTTTTTCTTAATATTTTGAATTATTTTTTATTTTTATTTACATTTTAATTTTAAGTATCCTTTTACTAACTTTTTTATTATTATTGGCATTTTCTTGTATTTTTTTGTATAAGTATATCTGTATAGTTTTGACAAATTTTTATTGCAGTTTTAGTTAATGGTGTCAAGTTTAACTAAACGAAAATGAGAGATGTTGGCTTTGGAAATTAGCTCAAATATAATAATATAAATAGTTTATATATAATTATAAATAGTTTATATAAATGTTAACGTTTATTTTATTTCAAGTAATGAAAATAAATTTTTGTTAACTATAATGAACCTGCTCCAGTATGTTTGCATTGATTCTTCAAAATTTTCCATTTGAGTTCAAGAAAAACAAAATGGCATTTATGTTTAGTATACAGAAGGGCCAAAATTTCTTTAAGTATTTGCCTGCACAAATTATTTCCCTGCACAACACTTATTTTCACCTTCTTGTTTTTATTTTTAATTTTTTGGTGGTGGGGGGGGGGGGGGCTGTATTTATTTATTTATTTATAATTTATCTGGTAAGTGTGTTTATTTATTATTATTTATTTATCTGTACAAATAGACTCAATGAAGCATGTAAAAGCTTTTTTTTAATTAGCATTTATGTATTTGTTTAACCTTGCTTTTCAGAGTTTATATATTAGAGTAACATGACAGTGGGTAAATGATCATATTTATTTTTGGGTGAACTGTTCTTTTAATCAGTAGAACCCACGATCTGGGCCTGTCTTCTCACACTGGCTAGTAATTGGCAGGGCCGAGGGCCCTGTCTGTCTGCCAGGGGCTCCCAATGTGCATTTTTGGATGGACGATGGGCCAGGGCCCATTTGAATTAACTAGTGCAAAATTTAATTATAAGGAATTATTTCTGGTTCGCTTCGTAGCCTCTTTTATGAGGTTGTCTCGGGTGACAGGAAGTGATTTGGTGCTGGTCCAACATTGTGTCTCTCAATGTTAACTTCAGCCTTTTGTTACACAGAGCAAAGGAAAAGGGCAGTCTGCATCTGAGTGTGCCTATATCATAGCATATATCAGTACAGCCCCATAAAGAGATCTTTGTGTTTATGTCAAGAAATCTGCACACAGACTGAGCTATTTTTAGCATATTGCCTCTATCCTTGTGACCGTGTGTGTGTGTGTGTGTGTGTGTGTGTGTGTGTGTGTGTGCGCGGGCAGTCAAGGCTGAATCGTCATCTCTTTCAAAGAAGTTTAGTCTCATCACACCCCCTCTCCCTGACCTCCTGTTTACCCTGATTCAGACACAATAACATCAGTTCCTTCTCCCACATCCCTCCAGCTCCTGAAATCTGCTCTCTGATGTTATTTACAGAAACACAGAAGAGAATAAGATTTCCCTCTTCTTCTTTATTTGTGATTATCTTGGTGACAAAGAGAATGAAAAACTGAAAGAAAATGAGGATCGTACCTACTGTTCCAGTGTCTGATGGTAAATCACAGAGGGACGGCAGATTTGGTTTGGTGTGCTTCCTCTTTCCTGCCTCATTCTGTCAAAGCAAAAGAAAAGCATGTGATGTCATTGCACAATTAGGGCAGTGCAGGATTACTGCTGAGCCTGGTGCAGGTTTAAGGTTTTTATTATTTATTGTGTATGAATGTGACACATCAGAATCCTTTTTAACATTTGCAAATAGCTTGACACCCTAATGCTGTCATCTAGAGCAAAGGATCAGTCGGATAAAATGAGCGTGTGTTAGTTTGAGTGTCTACCGCAGGCTAAAGATGCCTAAACGCTGATTAAATACAGTATACACCTGATTTGATATCAGTGCATTGTCCCTCTGTGACAGATTTCGATGACATCTTTAACTGAGCTTTTGAAATCTGATTAGTGGAACTGCTATTTGCTCTGTCTCTCAGGTACAGTCTGATTACTGAGCATTCATTGTATTTAGACACTTATAATAAGTTTCTCATCACTCGTCTTGCAAACTTTTGCCCATACACATGAATTTTTATCCAAACAAGAACTGCCCACTAAGCAACAAAGCACATCTAAAATCAAAGCAAAATATACAGGTCTATTCAAGGAAATCTTGTTTACTTGATGCTAAATGTCTCAAACAACTCTTTGAATATTCTTCAAAGATTCAGTGTCTGAATGGGTTTCTCTGGAAATCCAGCAACTGCTTGTTCCTTCGAAGCATTCAGGAACTTGGAAACCATGAATTTGTTTTCCAAAATTGTGTAAGGCCAGGCAATTAGATTTAATCTTGTAGTTTAAAGAAAGTTCTTTGTAATTTTTGTGTGCAGTACATATATGCATTTTAATCAGTTTATTAACATACAATTTATTAAATACTTATTTAATTACATTTATTAACAAATTCAATCTATTTCATTATGTTCTTTAGTATTAGTCAGTTTTACATGGCAGCTAATTAGTTTTAGACATGCTAATTCATTTAAACTCATATTAATTAAGATTTATTTGGATTATTTTTGGATCAGAACATTGTTTTGATTTAAAAAGTTGAATTATTGTTTTGATGAATATTTTTCATCTCATCTTCGCTATGACAAAATCAAAAAGGCTTCATTGAGGAGATTAAAGAGTAAAGTTAATTCAAGAAATCATTGTTAAAAAGTGCTGAATATGTGCTGCAGCACCAAACTGTATTTAAATTAAGTAATTCTCTTTATAATCATGTTCATCAGTGTTTCCATAGGCGCAATTCAGTGATTTGAGTTTTGAGGCTCATTCTCTCTGATTTTAACCCTGAACATCATTCTTTAACCTCTGATTTTAACTGTTCTGTCAAGATGAACGATCTAGGATGCTTATTCGGTCAGATTTTCTCTCTCAGTCTGATCTGGCCCTCCTCTTTGTTATTCTATTGAGATGTTCTCTGCACACACACTGATCTCAGACCAGTTCATTTTCTCAAGCCTCGATTGCAGCCCCATACAGAGGTGAGGTCTGTTTTTCCTGAGAGTCTTGACCCACACTGAGACTTAGTTTGGCAGTCCTCACAGGACACGGCTGGATGGCACTAAACCAATTCCACCTCATATGTTCTCACTGTTCTTTATCTAATCTGGCCCCTCCTCAGGAATCCAGCACACCACGTGGTTCCTTTAAAAGGCTTAATTAAGGATCTGTGATTCAATCGCACTAATTGAATCATGGACGGCATGCAAGGCAACGGCTGTTCAAAGGTTGAATCTTGTAAACATCAGCGGAAGATGACTGTCAGAGTAAAACTCAAAAAGTGAGGAGAGACCACAAAGAAGAAATGACAGGGAGAGCTGTGTAAAGAACGAGAGAGCAGGAGAAACTAGACAGGAAGTATCAGAAGATAGGATGGAGAAATTTAAAGACTAGATTCTGCAAAATATAGCACACTTGAACCAGTGTTAACTGTCTATTTTATCCACTTTCTTTCCACTCCAGCACAAGTCCATCATGACATACAATCACAGGTCTGATCCTGATATCTTCAGAACTATAAGACACACACACAGACCATTTCTGTTTGCCTGTCTCATTTAGATTTTGTGTGATATTGTGCACTGTTTGTGAGTGACCACTTTTTTGTGTGTTTGCATTACAATAATTGATCATTTAGCAGGCATTCTTATACAGATTTAAATGGTTTTGTATATGGATATCCATATGTGATGAAATGTTGAACTATTGATGAATTTTTCTCTGAGAAAGGCTTGTATGTAAATTAGATTACTAGTCCTTTTTTTTCTTTTTTTCATGTCGACCTTTAACCTGGGTCACAACCTACTCAGGGAGGTTGAATTAGAAGAAATAGAAATAGAGAAAATAGAGAAATAGAGAGAAATAGAAAGAATGTGAAAATGTATTCTCACAGTCATTCATGCATGCATAAGTGTCCCAGGTCTTGTGGTGGGAGGATTGCGTGCAGATTGGACACAGCAGCACTGAGGAAAGGTGGCAGGGGACTGCTGGAGGCTCCATCTTGAGGGCCTTTGTGCAGTTGTCTTAGGCAGCCTGTAAAATATTGTCGGGATTTTAAAAGATTTACCAGACATTTTCTACTGTGAACACCATACAGGCTAGGCCATTTTGTCTCGTGACACTTTAAATTACTGAAATAAATAACCAAACTGCCCAACGTTGATGGATCCCACTATGGAAGAGTACCCATAAACCCATGCGCTTCAATAATTCAATTATGTATGCTTGGGCAAAGCATAAGGATGTATGGGGACATGTAATTAGTTGTTATTTAGAATTAATAGAGGTTTTAGCTCTTATTTAGTGTTGTTGGTTGTAAATAGTCTTTCATTTGAAGTCACCATTATGGTGATTAGTATTCCCTCTGGTTGGAAACTTGGACCATGTTCAATTTTAATTACTTCTCTCCCAACATGTGCAATTGTGTTATAAGGGTGGTAGTATTTTACGCTTTAGGACATAATTGTATTATGCCATGGGTCCCTATCAAATCACAAGCGGGGTCTTATATTTAATAAGGAACTAGTGCCACATGATAACTAGTGAAACTTTATACTTGAGAAATGATATTAATCTACTAATATGCTACTTAGGGGCTCAGTTATTATTGGTATTTATTGGTAATGGTTCTTATTATTATCAATGTTGAAAACAGTTTTTATTTTTATGGAAATCATAAAAAATTTTTCTATTGCTCTTTACCACTGGGAGCCTGAGTCCCCGGGGTTCATTGGAAGTGTTCACTGTACCACACTGCCCCCTCTCTGTCCCAGAATCCGCTCAGCATGGGCCAGGTACCGGACTCCCTCCTCTCCTCGACACATCTGGAGCACAGCTGGAGGAGGGCATGGGTTGGGCATCTCCCGTCATCTCTAGCACATCAACAGGATGCAAGGTGGAAGCAGGTGAATCACGTATCTGGGATGGAGAAATAATTTCCCGTGCTGCAGATCAATGCAAGCCATTAAGCAGCTGTACGCCATACTTTAGTATGCGGAGGAAAACCAGCTTCTTGGCCCATATGCTTCCTGCAACTCTTATCTATCAGGGTGTCAGAGCTGCCATGCTGCACTCATTCTGAGCAGCAGGCAGGGGCCAGACGCAACAGGAGGTGCTTGTTTGAAAAGACGCCTGACTCCGCCAGAGATGGAGAGATGGATAGCGGAGCATGCAGAGGGCCAGAGCGGATCTGTTTACCGAGAGCTGTCCAAATCGCCACAGTTAGTTTGTATTTTCTCTGCACTTTCCCTCGACTTCGCAGACTTGTTGACATTGAATGTTTGGGCCTCAGCAAGCCAATACTTAAACTAATTAGCTGGCTAATTAAGGCAATTTTCCAATTCTGGGAGAAATTTGGGTGACTTAAAATGTAAATCTCAGCCAAGTGGATAGATAGCTCAGAGATTGGCCGTAAGTGAAGTTAACTGCAGGGCTGTGCTTGGCGTTTTCCCTCCAGTGGCTAATTGATTTAGCATAACAAAGCATGGACTGACATTTATTCATCACCGTGGCATTTGAGAATGCTTAAAAAGTCCTTCCTCCATGTTAATGGTGACATGAAATGGATTTGGTATATGTGTGTGTTCGCTGTAGGCAGTACGGCTTTTTTTGAGCAATTGAATACCTTCCCTCTAGAAGTCCCTGACTGCTCATAGATCACTTGACACTTTCTAAAGGTCTGATGACCAAAATGTTCCCAGCTGCACATTATAATTTAGTGACTAAAAGTAGCAAAGCCTTTCCCTCCATTTGCAGGGCTCTATATGCATTGATCTATTAAGTTTATGTTGTGCGCTTTCAAGTGGCTAGCTCTGAAATCAAGTTGGCTGGGAAGAGACGAGCATTAGTAATCTATACCCCCTAAATGAGACTCCATTAGCATAGCACTTCTGTTTGCACCTGAAATGATTGGTTTGCAAGGCTGCACCAGCTATGGGGAACCTCGAGAGTCTCTTTCTTATGGCTGTTTTATAAAAAAGGCAACAAAACCCCCAGGCAGAGAATTCCCAATGTGGCCAAAGTCTGTCACTATGACCCACTAGTCTTCAACATCTGAGAGAACTGATTCAGGAAACAGAGAGGATGCAAGTGTTTATTTTGCCAAGTTTTAAGATGGATCGTACACATTCAACAGTATAGCAGCTATATATTTTCTTCAGTGAAACAGATTTTCAGGATCAAACACTTTATCTGCCTCGGTGGTGCTTGCTTATGTTTGGTGTTTGGTATTTGAACCAAAACAGAAACCCTAAGTATTAAACGCTGGCCTATGATCATCATCAGATCATGTGGCTTATTTAGGATACACAAGCTATTCATTTTCTAAGCCAGGGATCACCAACCCTGCTCCTGGAGATCTACCGTCTTGCAGACTTCAGTTCCAACCCTGCTCCAACACACCCTTCTGTAATTATCAAGTAGCCCTGAACACCTTGATTTGCTGGTTCAGGTGTGTTTGAGTGGGGCTGGAGCTAAAATCTGTAGGATGTTAGCTATCCAGGAGCAGGGTTGGAGACCACTGTTCTAAGCAATCTGACCAAAATTTAATCCATCTGACCTTTTGCTAAGTTCTGTCTTAAAGGGATAGTTCACCGAAAAATGTGAATTCTGTCATCATTTACACACCCTAACATTGTTCCAAACCAGTATGAGTTTCCTTCTTCTGCTGAACACAGAAGATATTTTGAAGAATGTTGGTGCAATTAAACATTGACTAGTATGGACAACACGAGGATCAGTAAATGATGCCAAAATTGTAATTTTTGTGTGAACTATCCCTTTAAGTTACTGACCAATCCTACTTTAATGACTTGCCATCCATTTTTATTTTTTTATTTTTTTGTCTTTTGTGAATCTGGAAGTTTGGATAGTTTTAAACAATTTTCTTTTTCTTTCTAAGAAATTATATATAAATATGCTACATTGTGGTTGTCAGGTGACTTATAAGAGACACAAGGTACCCAGAATGATTGTTCCCTATTTCCATTTTTTCCAAGAAAAAAATACAGATAAAATGCTTTGCACTGTCACAGTGCATTCCAGCTCACATCAGAAAAAAATCCAATCATTTAACACTTAATGAGCACATTTTACTAAAAATCACACTGTTCTAAGAAGTCTCATTTTCCAGCTCGACATTCTGTGAAGCTTGACTGAGTTTGCAACAGTAACCAAAGTGAGGCAGAGCTCAGTGAAAGCAAAACAATTTTTTAGTTTTTCAGAAGAATTTTCAAATTTTTCTGTAGTATTCCACTCATGCACTGCATAATGAATGTCACAAAGTTGGCTATATGAGGAATAAGAGCAAATTTGAATACAGTATGTTCACTACATTCACTAATGTGTGTATTTTGTATGGGATTTACAAAGTCTTTTGGCCTGAATGCCTTAGTAATTGCTTAGAAACACCCTGGCAACCACTTATGATTCCTTAGCATCTCACATTCTGCAAATCAAGTTTAGCTTTCAACTCTATGTGTTACATACCAGACAATTTGGATCTCTCTTTGTATGACGGAATGATAGAGAATAGGCAAAACCTGGCTGCTCTATATCTCCATTCATTCCCTCTCCATAATTAAATAGTCAGCTCCATGTAGTATGGAAGCCATTGGCTCGGCAGATGTAGCGCTATGTTAAACTTTATGTCACTTGAAAATGGTTTTCAAGTGCATTCAAGACTGAGATCACCTAGCTGTAAAATGATCTGTTTTATGGTGCCATTATCAGTGCAGTATTTTTTAAAGATGCAGTTCACTACACACTCACGGAACATAAGAAAATGTGAAGAAAGGGAGAAGGCACTGACTTTCATTGTGTCCTTCATAATAGTCAGATTTTTAATGCCTAAGAAATTTATTAGTGATAAACTCTTTAAAAATCTGGCGTGGCATTTGCCTGAACCAAATGGTTTGTTAATGACCAAAGAGGATCGTCTCTTTCTTCACGATAAATGTTTGTTTCTGAAGCCTGCCTCGGAATCTCTCATTGGGGATGTTTAACTGTGGTTTTATGTTGTTTACTGTTTCAGAGCCAAAAGATGAAATCGATAGTGACCTCCATGACATCAAAGTCAAAGTAAAAGAGAAAGATGGATAGCGAGAGGAGGAGAACAAGCCGGGCGTGGGGGCATTTCATTGTGGTGGTCTGAATGTGACTAGTGTGTTCTGTTATGTTGTTACATCCTTCTCACAGTACGGCCCTTTTCCAGCTTTGATACTCTGTGTCTGGCAGCGGTCCATCATCTCCCCCGCTCTTGTATACAAGGACCGAAGTCACCAGCAAGGAAGAGAGAGAAAGTGAGCGGGTGTGTGTTTTATTCCTTATGTCCTTATTTTGGGTCACAAAGGAGGGGCTCTCTCAGCTACTCAGCATAGACTAGCTGGAGTCTATTGATCAGGCTGTGAGTTCTGCCAACAGAGAGAGAAAGAGAGAGCGAGTAACGACAGAGAGCAAAAAAAAACACAGATAGAGACAGAGAAAGAAAAGGGGCCGAAAAGAAAAGAAAAAGCAACAGAAAATTTATAGAATAAAGCCAACTTGGCTTTTTTGTCCTGCCAGTAGAGAAGAGCTTAGATGAGTTTGCTTAATTCATCACTGTCTCACATTCCCTTGGACACCACTGGGACTGAGCTGTTCCTGGTCAGGGATGCTGTCCCATCCCAGAATGCTTTTTGTGTGCCTTGCCATTGTATGAGGGACTCAAATCAAACTCAGTAGAAAGTTTGAGTTCTAGAGCAGTATAGTAAATGTTTCAGCTTCTTCATCAGATCTCAAAACGCATCTATAGATAACGATATGTGACCTTCCGAGGTCAAAATAGCTGACCTTTATTCATAAAGATGATTCATAATGTCTCCCAACAGCATTTGTCCTAAAACTAGAAGGTAAGATGCAGGCTACTGGGTGCTGGAAGCTTAGATGAGTTTGCTTAATTCATCACTGTCTCACATTCCCTTGGACACCACTGGGACTGAGCTGTTCCTGGTCAGGGATGCTGTCCCATCCCAGAATGCTTTTGTGTGCCTTGCCATTGTATGAGGGACTCAAATCAAACTCAGTAGAAAGTTTGAGTTCTAGAGCAGTATAGTAAATGTTTCAGCTTCTTCATCAGATCTCAAAACGCATCTATAGATAACGATATGTGACCTTCCGAGGTCAAAATAGCTGACCTTTATTCATAAAGATGATTCATAATGTCTCCCAACAGCATTTGTCCTAAAACTAGAAGGTAAGATGCAGGCTACTGGGTGCTGGAAGCCACTGCAAAGAGGCTGAAAAATGATGAGATGTATGAAAAAGATGAAAAAAATTTACTCCCTCAGGGAGAGAAAAGTAGTGTTGAGAGTGTCCCTCAGGTCCAAAGCACAGCTCAGACTATAAAACATAGAAACCTATGAGCTGTCTTCTGCCACATACTACATGGAAAGAGCATTGGGCTGCGTCTCGAACTGAGCAGAGACGCGTGAACCTTGAACTCTGATTGATGAGGTCCAGCGGCTTCACATGCAGCCATGATATTATGCAGTGAGCATATTTTATATCATGTGTGTTTAGTTTGAATATTAATGATTAAACAGCAAAAAGGAAAGTGCATCTACTTGATAAAAGGGGGATATTTATCTGGAATCTGGAAGAACAGTTGTAAAGGGGAATTTGCTTGGGGGGGGGAATCAACGGATACAAAATGTTATAAATTGCTGTGGTTATGGTCTATACGCTTCAGTTTAATCTGCTTGTGATGATGAATTATTTTGGTTATGAATCCAAGGCGAAGCTAAATATAGCACTTGCACAAGGACTGTTGGAACATTTGCAGGAGGCTGCGATGGCTGAAGTCATTAGTCAATAAATTAAAAACTAATTAGTTTCTGCTTCTGTGCTTTATTTGAAGAGTTATG
Source organism: Cyprinus carpio (assembly GCF_018340385.1). Classification (NCBI taxonomy): domain Eukaryota; kingdom Metazoa; phylum Chordata; class Actinopteri; order Cypriniformes; family Cyprinidae; genus Cyprinus; species Cyprinus carpio. The sequence continues at coordinate 18,332,048 of NC_056619.1, read as the reverse complement.
CTCAGGTGTAATGAAAATGTATCGCGCTGTTGATTAGGAGGAGGAGAAATATTTCAAAGATGAATTTTGACCTGGATCTCTCTTGCTGGACTATCTACAGTAGATCTTGTAAATGCCACAAGCTTGATGACCAGAAGAGGCAGTTATTTGTAGAGAAGGTTGATGATATTATTATTATATTCATCTCTCTTGAGAGGTATTCAGTGTCACACCATATGTAGTACTTTTCTGTCAGTGGTAAATAATAAGTGCAGAGTGCTATTTTAACATTTCTTGAAGTGTTGTTTGGTTAGTGGAATGGTCAAACAAAGGGTGATGATGAGAACTTGGTCTTTTGCCCCATGCTGACCTTTCAGTCACACTCCAGTTAGCATTTCATTTATAATCAGTGCTAATCAAACCGAAGAAAGCACTCAGACGCTCGACCGGCCAAATCTACCACTTCTCTATATCAACAGCAGTTGTCTTTCATCAGTAGCACTAAAAGTTCTTCTAATGGATTTAATAATAATACAAGGCTATTGATAAGACGGGAAAATCCAAGTGCATTTCATGCTTTTAAGAGTCTATCAAGACAAAATTGGACACTTCTAAAACTGCAACTGCTGTATACTATGATGAAATATTAGCAGTATATTATTTGCAAGCAAAAAATTTAGAAAGAACTGCTATTGAATAGCCAAATGCTTTTGAATGGGGAATTATATTAGGGAGACCAAGGTGGTTATATCACTACGTTCCCTTCACGTTTAAAATTAGATTTTCAGTCAGGTTAATGCATGTTAAATCATGACATGGGCATCATAATGCATAATGTGCAGATTTGTTTGTTTAATTTAATATATAACATTTACTCAAAACATCACTAAAAATGTGTGTGTGTGTGTGTGTGTGTGTGTGTGTACTATATGGGGTGTGCATAGTCCATGAATTTGTTCAATAATTTTCCCAAAAGATTTTAAAGATTTTTTTCCACAATTGTTTCATCTATTTATTTTGTTTTTACATTTTCTGATTAAAATGTTTAAAATGAGTTGGAGTAGCAAGAGGAGCCATAATTATTATTAATATAATATAATAATAATAATAATTAAAATTTTTAAATGTTATATGAAATATTTAATGATGATACAAAATTTTAACTGATTTACTAATAGTGTTACATACTAATTTTTGCAACTCACTCTGGTAGTGGTGATTTTAATTTATTTTTTATTATTATTATCTATTTATTTATTTTTGTAATTTTTTAATTAAAGTTCTTGAAAAACTGCGGGCGGGGCGGGGGGGTGTGTTAATGGGGGGTAGTATCAAATATATTTTTATTATTAAATTTGAATAAAACATTCATATAAAACTGAAACTTATTTTCATTATTAATACTATAACAACTCACTCTACTGTTACTGGTTGTGGGGTAGGTTGTAATGGCACTCCTTGTTAATTTACAAAGTTTAGGGATATGCTGTAAATTTCAAAACAACTGTAATTTTTAAACATGGGAGAATTTGATCAAAGTACAGTATTTATAGATATTTTACCAGCAGGGGCACACAGGGTCATTGTAACCAACCAAAACTTGACCCCTTGGCTGAACTTCTTAGCATGTGGTTATGGGACCAGCTAGAGCCAGACGTTCAGAGAAATCATACATTAAACAGGTCTTGATCTGCCAACCTCAGCCTGCATTGGAGTGTGATGGATGATTTTAAGCTCTGCCATTTAAGTGATTGTTGGGATGGATGCAGGTGTGTGCTGATAACATTAGTGCCATCAGTGACTGGCTTTCAGGCCTGACAGGCTTTCCTCCACAGCGTCCTGAGTCTCTCAGTGCCTTTGTGCAGCCTTTTTTTGTCGCTGTACGTGACCGGTTCAAACAAGCCTCTGGCTTAACGCGTCAGGTTTACCTAATAGAACCAGACTGCCTTTCTTTCTCACATCATTGTGTGCGAAGCACGCCAGTCAGCCGTCGCGCTTTTGTGGTCAGGCAGCGTGGAGGCTATTTGTTCTGTCCGCTGGAATGAAGGGTCAGCGGAGGAGGGAGAGCAAAGAAAATTGGAAACACAGGCACAATCACAATGACAGCAAACGACGAGAGTGCTAGACAGAGACAGGAGGCCAGAGAAGAGAAAGAGCGAAGACAACGCGAGGTGAAGGGGTAGAGACTGACAGATACCGGAGATGGAGGAAGGGTAGGAAAGCGACAGAGGGAGGATAAAATATGGAGAAAGGATGAGGACAATGAGGCAAATCAGTCTCAGCTGAGGGCGCAGGCAATTAGAATAAAATGAGCTGGACCTTGGCAGAGGCCAAGCCAGGCAGGGGCTGATGGGTGAGAGAGAAAGGATGAGAGCGAATATCCTGGTAATTAAAACTAAATGATTAGCCCAGTCCATACGCACCATGAGTACGGTGACGGGGGGGTCACCTGCACCCTAAAGGGACAAAGTGTGTCTGACAGTAATGAGATCAGGTCTGCTCAACTCCCCATTGGAGCTCCAATAGCTCTAACGGCTAACTTTGTCTCTGCACCTCACCATTACTCCTAACTTGTTTCCTTTTAATTCCTGTTCATTCTGGCACCTAAAAACAATCTTATACTTTGACATGGAAGGGACAGTTATACTGTTTCACCACTGTCAAAATTCTCTACTTGCAGTACAATACAGGAAGAGCCATGTAGGCAGCTGCACAAGCTAATCAGCTAGCAACAAAGCTACATAAAGGTTTGGAATAATTAAGATACCAAGGCTGCATTTATTTGATTAAAACTACTGTTAAAATTATTATTAGTAGTACTAATTGTATTACAGTTAGTAGCCATTACTCCAGTCTTCAGTGTCACATGGTTCTTTAGAAATCATTCTAATTTGCTCATTTGGTGCTGAATTATTATTGGTGGTCAGATATTAATAATGGTTCTTATCAGTCTTGAGAACAGTTAATATTTTTGTGGAAATCATAATACTTTTAATGATTCTTTGATAAATAAATGTATTCATTTCTTAGTGTTTATGTGTGTGTGTGTTTATATCTGTCAGGACCACTATCTTCAAAGATGATTGACAATTATCATACAGTTCGGATTGGCGGTATGGTTCTGTTCTGGGCAAGATTCTCCTGTGCATCCATCGCAGCCTAGCAATCATAAGAGCAGGGAGAGCATCAATAATCCCTAGGATAAACAAAGCAGAACCAACATAGATGTATTACAGATCATTAATGTTCAATAATTCAATGTACACATTTTAGAAATTAGTCTGATTTAAAGGAGAATCAGAAGCCGGAATCCTGACTGGATGAGAGGAGTAGCTGGGGAAGGAGGAGGGTAATTAGTTACAGAGCAATGCGTAAGCTGCTGATAATACTGAAGGACCTTATATATGAATGTAATTGTAATAATATTTCACAATATTACTGTTTTTAATGCATTTTTGATTAAATAACAGCAGGATTGGGGATCATAAGAGACTTTAAAAAAAAAATAATTTACATGAAACATCCAAATTAGTGAATCAGAGTCAGGGTGAGATAGAAAGTTTAGTTTCAAGTTTCATCAGTTTCATGCAAGTTTCATTCCCTCAATTCATATGTTAAAAACTGTATTTGGTCATGCTACAGAAAAATGCTGATTAGGTAGCAGCGTTTCTACTTGTAGTTAGTTGCTCTCCAGTACTGTAGAGCAGAGAAACTAAGAGTGTGATGTCACAGTATTCATCCCTCACTAAAACAACAGCTGAATACACTGCAGACAATAAGTACAGTGGCTAAACTCATGCAAATCGGTCATTAATATTGCAAACAGGAAGAACGCTGAAACAATTCACAGTGGACAGGAAAATAACAGCAGTAGACTGCCACAAAGAACATGGTTGGCCTCTAGAGAGGACCCCTCATCGTCCCTGTGTAAGAAATGGCTTTGAGTGAAAGGTGCTGATGTGGTGTTGGGCCTGCCTTTGTGGAGGGTCTGAGGGCCAAGGGTGGTCAATAGTGGCAAAAGCACTATGCTAACTTGAACAGGCCAAGCTCTTTTAGATCTCTGCTGCTCTGGGGACTCGGATGGAAAATCTGAGTATATCCTAACAAATGGAGCAGCATGGGGAGGACTGAGTGCAGCCTGCCATTCAAGCAGTCCGGAGGGGACAGCTCCATCCCAAAGGCCCTGCACTTGACTCCCCGTTTCTTTCTTTATCGCTTTGCTTTCATTCTGTTCCTCTGGACAAAGATGGGCCACCTGTAGAGTCCTCAGAGCAATGAGCATTTCTATGAAGAGTGCTAGTAGCTCAGTATCATTACAATCGTTCACTGAAATTGCTGTTGTACATATGATGTAGGCAAGCATCACAATTACTATTGTTGTTCATAGGATTTGGGCTTTGAGCAAAGTCCATAGAAAACACAAGCAAAATTCCATAGATATTTGCCAAACTTTGCTTTTCTAGTTAAAACCTGCAATTGTAACCACATAGCAATGTGATAGACAACACTCAGAACACTTTAGTAACTGCAAAATAATAACCAGGCAAACACCCATAACCTTCTTTACTTTGAGACGATGTGGTTTTACACAGAAAAGCTGCTCATAAATTCATCAGAAAATGTAGAAATCAGGTTTTTCGTGTAATTCACCCTTGGTACTGAAGACATAGATACTGGCAGTTACAGCAAATCAAGATCAGCTCTGAATTCTAAGGTTCTTGAAGAAGCATAGTCGTATTCTCAGAGAAGATAGAGAAACCACTTTCTCAGGGGTTAACTTCTCATTTCTCAGATCCCTGAAAGAGCTTTGCTAAAGTTGAGCTTCCTGGGCACTGGAGCAGTTAATCAGCTTCTCCCTGTGACGTCTTTGCTGCATGGGTAAAGATATCATCATGTCTTTTAGAAAGAGCCAGCCAGGCTAACACTGGTTCACACAGATTCAACAGCCAATCATACAGAACAGTGGAAAGAAAAGGGGATGGTATGGCTGTGGTTTTCTCAATTTTCTTTGCTTTTAGGACCAAAATAAACATTTTAACATAAAATTTGGGCCAACAAAAAAACTAAATTGTTTATTGTATGAAATTATACAAAAAAAAAAAAATACAACATTTTGTAACAATTTGTAAAATTATTATACAAACTTGTTCAAATTACTATGGTAGGCCCAACAATATGCAAAATTAATAAGTTGAGTAGGAATAATTGACTGTTTTAGTTTTTAAATGTCTTCCTTTTTTAAGGTCATGACCCTCAGTTGAGAACCTCTAGACTAGGGCTTCAGACAGCCAATCATTCCCTCCACAGCCAACAGCAGAATCAAGCCTGAGCCCAGCCTGATTGATTACAGAAAAACTGTGTTATAGGGATCAGCGTGCAGCAGTGCCAGGGATAAATTAGTGAAGGTCAATATTTGAATGTTAGACTTGTTTATACATAGTGATTTAGCAGATTAAGACAAAAACATTGCACATTTTCCCTAATATGTGTGATGAAGTGCTTTCTGCTCCAGTCTCTCTCTGTCTGCCTTCCACTTTCTTGTCTCTTCCTTCCTCCCTCTCTTTTGCTGAGGTGGATGGTATGTGTCTCTCTCCAGTGGAGGTCATTCATTCATTCATTCATTCATTCTTTTACCAAAAAAAAAAAAAATCAGATCATCTTTCCTTACCATAACTGCTAAAAATAGGACTTTTGACAGTTTAATTTTCTTTATTGAAGCATGTCACTTTTATCATTGTTCCACGAACAACTGGAAACTGGAAGAACACAGGTTTTCATTGTTTTCGTCAATAACAAAGTTTAACTATTCAACAATTCTGTGATAAAAAGCTGAATGAATACTGTTTATGTTTTTTTTTTCTCCACAGTGGTTTTTCAATAGGAACGCTTAACACAACGTTTTATCCATTATTCACTAGTTTAATGTGCCAACATTTAATCCATTTTTTTTTTCCATTATTCATCAGCTTTATGTGCCAACAATGCTGATTAGCATTCATAGATAGACTAACGGATTATAATGTTGGAGGGGTGGTGTTTCTTGTTTCTGACTAGAAAAAAACTTGACAGACTGTAAAATGCAGGCAAAGAAGCCAAAAGAGGGAGAGAACAGGCATAGAGACCCACAATGAGACAGAGAGGTCAAGATGGCAGCAGCACATGTGCTTTGTGTGCATGAGCCAAAAGGGCATGAGATGAAGAAATACTGGGGAAAATAGCAATCCAGTTTGACTGCAGTGAAGTTTGCTCCATTTTTATTAAAAGAAGAGAAATAGCTACACCAGACACCTGCAGAGCTGTATCTGACAGCTGCCCACAGACAAACCTCCAACCATGGTGCGTATGCTCAGACCGCTCCATCAAACCTTAGCTCCTACCTTATGCGTGACTCATCATTACTGTGTGCTTAAAGGCTCAGAGAGTTCAAGGCAATGTGGGGACAAGGTTTCTGCCAACCAGCGCATCGTGAGTCCCGCTGCTCCTCGCTCTACTGGGCGTCAGGTGGAGGACAGGCGGCCGGCCTGCTGGAGTGGCTGACAGTGGCGGTCAGTGAGCCCTGGGGGAGAAGACGTCCTGCGGGGGGCAGATGGGGGTTCTGTGGCTTGCCGTCAGGACAGGTGGGCCGCTGTCACCCCGTCCCAGCAAGCAGGTGGCCTCTTCCCCCCTGGAGGTCACCTTCACACAGCAGTGCGAAACCTCCTTGCAATACCACTAACAAACACACAAACAAACACACCGTTATTATGACCAGGAGTCCCAGGGGCCTTTTGTGAATAAACACTGAGTGTTAAAGCGACAGTGCACCCAAAAATGAAAATTCTGTCATTATTCCCACACCCTTGTGTCATTCCAAACCTGTATGGTAACCAAACAGGTTCTGTTCCAAATTACTTCCATTGCATGGTCAAAAATATAATGAAAGTCAATAGGAACAGAAACAGAATTTTAATTTTTGAGTGGACTATCCCTTTAATGCTGTGTTCTGCCCCTCACAGCCATTCAGGTTCATAACCGGTTCTCATTGTTTCACAAAATATATCCATTGATCATCACTGTCATCCCCGATCAAACTGTTGCTTGCTCTTGCGACCAATAAAGCCTAATTAAAATAACAAAGTTCTGTCAATAAACCGGGAACAGTTGTATAATTACAGTGTGCATGAGGACATCATAAGCAGGCAATGTCACGGCCCTAACGAAGGAAATAAATCGATTGCAACCAGACAAAAGCATTACTTTACGATGCCCCTCTCCTCCGACACACAAAGGCAGTCATAAAATGCAGCCAGGGGAAAGTTTAATGACAGTCTTAAAGTGTCTGGCCCCCTTTGTCACTTTCACTACCTTCCCTCTACATGACAATGGGAACAGCATTCTCTTTGCTCTCTACTCAGCCTCATTAGTCGACTCTTTCCTTCTCTCAATCTCCCGTTCTCATCTGTTCTCCCTCCGGAGACAAGTGAGTGACAGGTTTCCCCCTTAAACTGTGCATTGCACTACTGACAGACATGCACACACATCTATTGCACTAAACTAATTCGTGGCAGGAGCGAGAATTGGCATTCCCACAATGCCTCAGTGAAGGCGCTTGATGGCGTGTGGAGCGCAGGGCTAAATGTCAAGGAACGATGTTTAATTCCACAGCCCGTGATTTCATCCAAAAGCAGGCAATTTCCATCATTCAGCTGCTCAGTTTTCAGGGCTGAGACTTCAGCCCAGGCTGGAGGAAGCCAACCTTTCTCACTCCCAGGCCAGAGGTGAAGATGCCAAGACCAAAGGCTGTATAAGGCCGTCCAACTGCTGAGCTGGTGCTTCTGACGCAGGGCATATCCTTGTTTCTCGCTCACGTATGCTGGCTTTTTCTCTTCCAGCTTACATGTTGTTTTATTTAAAGGGATAGTTCACCCAAAATTAAATATATTTCTCTATTTACTTACCCTATCGTTGTTCCAAACCTGTAGAACTTTTTCTTCTTCTTCTTGAAAAAAAGGATATTTTTTTGTATTATTTATATACTATTATAATATTTATTTTTTATTTGCTTTTATTTTTGTTGTTTTCATTTTACATTTAGTTTGTTTTAGTAATTTTGTGTTTTTAATAATTATAATAATAATAATTCTTTATAGCTTTATTTTTCTTTCATGTTTAGTATTTTTAGTAATTGACCTTAAACCTATTTTATTACAGTTCATAACCAAGGCAACATTTCTGATTTCACTTAGCGAAATTATTATTAATTATTACACTTAGTAATAATAACATAATTAATAAAACGTGTATGCTGTAAGTCATCAGAAGCCTATGAAAGATTTTGTTGTTTTTGAAGCTTAAAGCTTCAAACCCATTTAATTATGCAGTAATTGCATGCAAAAGAGCCACTGGTACATTATTAAAACTTTTTGTGAAGTTGAGTAAATGATAACAGAATTTTTTGTTTTTCGGTGATCTATCACTTTAACAATCTGGGGGGCATCTCCGTGCAGCTCCAGTAGGGAGCCCACTGCCTGTGTGATTCTTCTCCACCAAGCAGACCTAAGATTCAAAGTTGAGGGCTTCTCAGTTTTTTCAACTCATCCGTTGAAAGTTAGAGGGTGCAGGCGATGAGATATATGTGCAAAGTTTCTTCAGTCACATGTCTGGAGTGATGTTTTTGTTCTCTCTTATGAGTTTGGTTAGAGAACACTCTGGGGTGACTGAGGGTGTGACTGTTCTTGTCTCAAATGTAGTGATGTGTTACAGGAAAGTACAGAGGAGCAATAAGTGTTTGGAATACTATTTCAGTATTTGCTTACCTTGCTTTCTTTCATTTTGTGGATGTAATTGCTGACAAAATGTAGATTTTTGTTTTTCACAGTAGCAGATTAAAAATGCATCATGGCAATAAGTAAACAATATGATGAAAATATAACAAAATCTTAAGATATATGATATTGATACAAAACAGCTGAATATGCTAATCATGTATAAATTGCACTATATATATATATATATATATATATATATATATATATATATATATATATAATCTAGTCAGTAAAGCCGGTTCCCTACACACAGAAACACACACACACACACAAACAAACACACAAAAACGCACTAGGGCTGGGCGATATATCTAACGATATGATCATGCGCATCTAGTCAGTAAAGCCGGTTCCCTGATTAGCGCTAAATCGCCATCACCTGCTTTCAAATGGAGTGGCATTTAATAGACAGAGCCGTAGATCACTGACAAGCTACGCTATATCGCGTTCATTATCGCAGATGTATCGCCTTCGATAATCAACGCGATATTGCGTAGCTTGTCAGTGATCTACGGCTCTGTCTATTAAATGCCGCTCCATTTGAAAGCAGGTGATGGCGATTTAGCGCTAATCAGGGAACCGGCTTTACTGACTAGATGCGCATGATTATATAGTTAGATATATCGCCCAGCCCTAACACACACACACACACACACACACACTACCATTTAAAAGTTTGAGGTCTGTTCTATTTTTTAGTTTTCTTGGAAAAATAGCCTCTTTTATTGATCTTATAAAAACTTTTCTTGCTATTATCAATGTTAAAAACAATTGTACTGCTTAATATTTTTGGGAAAACAACAGTCTAAAAGTTTGATTGGTGCTTTTGGTAAGGAATAATAAATCTGACTAAAAATATTAATTTCTAAATATATAAATACATCTTACTGACACCAAACATTTCAACTGGGGTATACCATTAATTAAATATAAATTTATTTATTTGAGATTAATATAATACAAGCTATATACACAACTTAAACATAATACATGTATATTTGCATAGTAAAGCAAATGCACAGATGAACTTAGAACTCAGAATGTGTAACTGACATTGAATACGCCATTGCTGTAACAAAGTGCTATTAATTAAGCAATATCCAAAAAAAAGCATTGAAAATTAAGTAGAAATAGTCATGAAGGCATCAAGAATCCGTAATTGTAATAATTATTATTTTATGCTTTTACAGTGAAGACAGTTGTTGCATGCTCTGTGTAGTTTGTTGATAAATCACTAGGTTTATGTCTCTTCCTTTCTCTCACTGTAGATCTCACAGCGACTTATATCAGTTCATCCTTGAAAAAACGGCTTTTGTTCTTATATAGAACAATCCCATGGTGTTCTCATGAGTGTGTATGTGTGTCTGTTTGTTTGTGCACAAGTGAATTCTGAGACACCACTGACTGAGCGCTGATCTCTGATCTCCAATTAAGTGTGCATCTCTTGTGGGGCGTGCAGAAGGGCGTGATTGATAGGTGAAAGGTGAGATAGACTCTTTGATTTGCTGTACGAGCCAGACAGAGATACAACTCATCTGAAGCTTCTCTAGATGACCTTAGACCCCAGACAGAAATGCACCATATCATACAGTCTCTTATAGACTACTACACTCACTTGAGCTATATGCATCTGAAACTAGCCGGCAACTTCTTTCTTTCTTTCTTTCTTTCTTTCGTTACCACACTTTTCATGCAGCATTGTATTACAGTTGAATCATAAGGCCATCAATAGTTAGCTGTCTGAATGTGTAGGGTGAGGGATCGATGGCTCTGGTCAGCAGTGTGGAATGGACACACCTCTAGGTGGGTGAGTGAAGGCCATGCCCAGGTGATCTATCATAAGTCTCGAGTACGTATGAAACACTTAATTCTCTCAAACTGTCTGTTCTGTCATCAGTAATGTTGAGAATGTCTGAGACACTGGAATTTCTCCAGTCATTGCAATACTTCTACGTCTCCTGTTGAGTTCCATCTCTTACTTGTTCTATTTTTATTCTTTTATTATCTGTGTTTTTGTCCTGTCACTGTCATTCTGTTGCACTGTGGAAGCTTCTGTCACGAAAACAAATTCTTCGTATGTGTAAACATACCTAGCAATAAAGCTTTACTTTACTTCTTTTAATTTAGCTTCTTCTATTGCTTCTTCCTCTTTTTTCCAGTTTTTTTTTCTCCTATAGTTTTTATCTTCTTCATTTTGTGGTTCTTTTCCAGATTGTACTAATTCTTCCTTTTTGTCATCTCTTTCTTCATTTTCTTTTTCTTCTTTTTTGTCTTTGTGCACTTGTTCAACCCACTTCTTCTTAGTTTTCTTCATCTTCTTTTTGTTCAACTTCTTTTTTCTGCTTATTTTGCCTTTTTCACCCTGTTATTTTTTCTTTTGCTTTCATCCAATTTTCTTCCTGGTGTCCTGTTTTTTTGTGTTTGTAAACTTTCTACTTTAAAAAATACTTTGAAAACTTTCTCTTGAGCCAAGATATTATTGGAATCTTCAACATTCAAATACAATGTAGCCCCTATTGGGACATGGTGGTGGAAAAAATTTGGGGTGGGAGGAAAAAATATTTTTCAAATGTTTTGCATTTTCTCACAAAACTTTTGCGTTCCCTCGCAAAACTTTTGTTCTCTCAAAACTTTTGCGTTCTCTCGCAAAACCAGTTGAGTTCGGACAAACTCTTCCTGTTTACTTTACAGCTTGCAGTGGTTCATACAGCTCTGTATGTTCACAATGGAGCGGTTCATAAAGTTTTATTTTGAACTTGGACTTAAGTATAAAGCAATACAGTCAGTGCATAGTTCAAGGCATTCTAAAATGCTTAATGTGGCTTAATGTTTTAAAACAGTGACATTGGAGGATCAAATTCGATAATAATAAATACTGATAAAATTATTAGGCAAATAACCTTATTAATATTATTACTATTAATAAAGCAGAAAAGCCCAGAATATGAACCCAATCCCTTGCGTGTTAAGCTTTTTCTCCCCCATAGAAAACGCTTAAGGTAGGCTTATAAAGGAAGATGGTGATTGTATCTGTTTAATAATTTTTAACAACCTTTCTAAAGTCCGCATGAAATCAAAATTGACTTTATTAGTTTATTACTTTATTAGCGCACATTGCTAGTCTTGATGTAAACAATTGATCCATGCAAGTTAATCCGCTGAAAAAAATTGTTTGTCTTGGTAATATTTAATCAAAATCTGAACATTTGCTTCCACTCTGGAATGGCGTTCCTTCTCTAATGACATCAGTTTGACGGCTTGGGCAGAATATCCTTAAACAAACCCCTCCAAATATAGGTTGCTATGAGTGAGAGACAGAGAGGAGGAGTGCAAAAATCAAACCACACCCTCTACTCAATATTCCGTTTCAGCTGGAAATACGTCACTACACTGAAATAAAGTCTGCAGCAACATCTAGTTCACACAGACTTTAACTACATTGCAATGACAAGATCATGTTGTGTTCATTGTCACGTCCTGCAGGAAACTATTTACTTTAAACTTTAATGCCATTCTGTTGCTGGTGTGTAAGCATTGGTATTTCCTTCTGGAAATACAGATCTGGAAATGAAAAAAAAAAAAAAAAACACTCTAGTTCCACTAATGACATCCCTGATGTCATTTGAGGATAGGCAGCTGGCACAGTGACTCACAGACCGCTTTAATTCCTGGAGAAAATCTTGGTAATTGTGCATTTGGTGCTAATCTATAACATGTCCACCAGAAAAGCAGCAGAGAATGAACATGGAGCATAAAGGCCTATGTGAATGTGTATTTTGCTCATTACTAAGCAGTCTTATGAATAATCAAATCAGCACCACAGAAACGTTGGTAAAATTCTAGTCTATTCCAGTTCTGTGAGGTTTCCACTGCCGTGGCAGTTTTAGATTTAATTGCAAGGCTATTCTTAGTAGGAGCGCAGAAGAAGCTCTGGAGGGTTTAGATATTTGCGAGCTGCTACACAAAATTAGGCAGTAAGCAATTCCCGCACACCCATGTTTTATTGATAGTACAAAGTATCCTCTTCACCAAATGTCATAATAAGTACCGGCTGCAGGAAATCAGACAGAAAACAGCATGCTTCGAGCAGAAGAGAGGAGCAGATAGATCTCATTTACAAAAATCCCACTAGCTATAAGCACTAAAACCAAAAAACGCAGTCGCAGTTCATTAAAATTAACAAATAACACGAAGAATGTGCAGTGCATTTTGGGGTCAGTAATACAGTATAATAAGAAGAAATAAGGTTTAGGGCTGTCAGTTTAACATATTAATTTAGGGTGATTAATTATAAAGAAGTTATGTGTTACAAGTAATGCTATGTATTGTCTCATGGCTTGTATGGAAATTTAGCAGGATGGAATTTTTTTTTTTTTTTTTTTGGAAACACCACTTTTTTCCAATCAGCAATTAGTGAAATAGAAACAAAGCAAAAAATATGTTGACTTGAGAAGCCCAAATTTCTAGATTAATTTTGATATTACATAAAATGTGTAACCCGCTACACATAAACACATATTTGTACTCATGTCCCACTTTAACGTCGCTGGTCCTCTGAGATCAAGAGTACTCGGAGAGCATTTTGTGAAACAGTTGAGAGAAATGAATTTGGTTCCCAGTGGGAGGTGCTGGACAGGGTGAGAGAGGCAAGTTTGAAGAATGAGGCCAATGTAGCGCCCACCCCACACAGACACAGCTTCCCGAGCCACATCGACCAACGCTTTGATGCCAGCCTATTCTGTGATTTATTCATGCACGCCTGCCTGCTCTTCAAAAGCTTTAATTAAAGCTGGCTACAGCAGTGTCATTCCTCAACAGAGAGAACAGCCCAGCAGGCCTGCTCGCTAACACCGTGCACTACTGAACGGAGTACCGTGTAGTCCTATCACCAATCGAGCGCAACAGTGACTGGATACATTTTTAGTGGCCTTGGATCTAGATGGATATTTCCCATTCATTTCCTTATTGCAGATTTTAAATAAACAATTAATCAATAATTGACTAATAAACAGCATTAAAATATGATTTGAAGCAAAATTATAAAAATCAGAGAATAGGACAGATATAAATACTACACTGTAGATTTTTAAACTTTAGATTTTTAGCATATACATTAAAATAAAATGTAAATAAATAAAATAATAGTTACAAATATTATATAGTTACATAATATTATTATATATGTATATAGGACTCTTTGATGTATAGAGATTTCAAAAGGAAAGCATTTTTTATTTTTTTTAATTTCACTTTTGACCAATTTAATGCATCCTTGATTAAAAAAAAAGTATAATTTTCTTTTAAAAAAAAAAAATCTTACTGACTTTGAGTGAGGTTTGCTTATGAACTTTTATTTTGGCTCTCTTTTAATGCATAAAAATTAAAAACATTTCTGGTTGGTGACTCTATTGTGCTCCCACCACAGTAGTGTATTTCATATTCATTAATTGCCTGAAAGTTAAAATTAGACTGACTTCATCAGTATACAAACTTGTGAATCTGACCTCAGAAATGTATAGATTATTGTTGAAAATCATTTTCCCTGTGGAGAAAGTGATTAGCATTTTTACTTTGGAATCCGCTTTTTACCATTGCAGTCTCCCTCTATCTGTCTGTATCTGTGCGTCTTTCTCAGGTCTGAATATCAGACATCACATCATTAGTGACTTCCCTGAACTCCCTCGGCCATCTCTTAGAAGTGGCGAGACATTGTGTGAATCATTGTAATTTATTTTTTTTCTTTTTGAATTGTCTTTGCATTTTTCCCATTGTGATAACCATGACTAGAACATCTGTTTTGTGCAGGAAGGGACGAGCGTTGGTTTACAGGCAATCAGATATGAAAGAAAGAAAGGTAGACTTTTTAAACTCACCTGCCAGAGAGGTCAGACTTAACCTTTATTGTGTAACATTGCCTTCCCAGTATTCCTTGGTGTGATTTTGAGGGAAAGTAGCTGTGAATGTGGCCAAATTTCATAAACAAGCTGTACAGTTCCTGTTCTAGTGTTTCTTGATGTGAAAGTGATTTATTTGATCATATATATATATATATATATATATATATATATATATATATATATATATATATATATATATATATATATACATATAATTTAAAGGAAAAAACAGGAAAAACTGTTTAAAATATATATATATATTATGTATTTTACATACAATTCTTATTTGGCAGAGCTGAGTTTTTGGCAGTGATTACTTCAGTTCATAGTCACATTATTCTTCAGAAATCATTCTAACATGCTGATTTGGTGCTCAAGAAACATTTCGTATTATCAGTGCTGAAAACAGTATATATCATTTCTATTATGTTTTAGATTGTATGTTTTATATTATATACAGTGTATTACAAACCCTAGGGCCCTGTTTTAATGATCTAAGCACATAGCCTAAAACGCATGGCACAGGTGCACTTAGGGCGTGTCCAAATCTACTTTTGCTAGTTTAACCATGGGGAAAACAGTTGGTACGCCCGACGAATGGTGATGCATTCCACCAGGTGTATGATAGGGCCCCTAGTGTTTTGTTTGAAATGTCTATAAGATAGTTTAGACTTTTGATTCAACGCTCAAGATCTCCTATAATCATTTATTTAAGAAAACCACCTGAAAAGTCATAATTCAAAAATTGAATAGGTTTGCACATGCTTTACATTGAATGCATTTTTTTTTTCAATATAAACTCAAACCAGAAGTTATACTGCATATAGCAAAACTGACCTACACCCAGGTCCCAGACCTCTAGCACCAGCACATGGTATCGCAAAGAAAGTAGAATAGTATCTTCTAGAAAGCCCCTTATCCATGCTTGACTGTGTGTGTGTGTGTGTGTGTGTGTGTGTGTGTGTGTGTTGAAGGTTGTGATGCATCACTCTTCCTGAGGCTGTCAGTGTGACTTGGGGGTATGTTATGCCTAATGCTGATTCAGTAGAGATTGACAGGCTGTGTGTGTGTGTGTGTGTGTGTGTGTGTGTGTGTGCATCTGTTCTGGTTAGTGTGTGTGGTTTCTCTCAGGGTATCCGTGTGTGTGTGTGTGTGTGTGTGTGTGTGTGTGTGTGTGTGTGTGTATTGTTTTGTGAGTAAGCACCTGTGAGTATCAAGGCATGCATCACTATTTATTTTATATCAGGTCTTATGGTGCACATTATGTTTTTGCATGAATGACTCTGTGTGTGAGTATCGGTGTCCATGTTTGTATAAATGTCAGTTGGTGGTAGCTGGCCGTTAGAAGTGGTGTCTGAAAGCCTGATGGGTAATTGATGACAGCACATGCTCACTCCCTCCTGTGGAGCTTGGCTTCAGCCTGCTTACCTCCCTGATCTTCAAAAGCTCACTCGCTTTCTCTCTCGCTCACACACACATATACTCACAGGTTGAGAGCAGAGAAAAACAACAAGTGTTGCATTAATCAAACAGCCTCTTCTTTCCAAGGGAATTGTAGCACTTTAGAGGAGCTGCCTGGTCTGCTGCTTTAGTAGCACTAGGTCACCCAGCCAAACATTTCACCCTCTCTAATGCGTTTTGATGACTTTTCTTTAGCAGGAGTTACAGCAATTATAATTCAGATGCTTCACTTTTGGATGCATCACGCTCAGAGCTATACAGCGGTCTCTAAACGTTTTTGGACAGTTAAAAGTGTATGAATGTTATTGCATTAGAGAAGAAAATATCAAGCCAAGTGGCATTTATTTTACACCAAGATACTGTAGCACAAGCACACTTTTCAAGCCAAACATTTCACAAAAACAAGTTTTGGAGTTTAAAATGATGAAACAATAGATACACTGTTCTGAGTTTAGACAGAAAATAAACCAAGTGGAATCCATTTCTCAGAATTTTTTAGTGCAATTCATATATTTTTAAGTTGTTCATATACTAATTTTAGAGCCTTTGTACAGTATAGTCAAGAAAGTTCCTACATACTGCCAAAGGAAATTTTTCTGAGCAGCACTGTCTGTGGATAGGTTACATTTTATTTTTACAAAATGTAAGAGTTTACTCTATGGTTAAATTGTTTTCACACTGTTCTTTTTCCTGCATTTATTTAATTTGGACAAACTCATTTGGAATATAATGAGAAAAATGTACATGTCCGCTGTAAAATAAATACGTGGATGAAATTAGCTTTGGTAAATGAAGGATCTCTTGAGGTTCTGAATGAGCCCATGTGCAGATTGAAGGCCAAAGCTGATTATTCTCTAAGCTAACCTGTTGAGGCTGATTCACCGTAAGTTGTTCTGAATAAAGGCCTTCTGCATTTCCATATTAATCTGTCACATTTAGGCCTCTGAGGCACATGGACTCCTGTCATGGTGTTTTGATAGCAGAGTAGTTGGCATTTCCCTGCAACATATAACATATATTCTGATAAATATAATTGAATGGCTTATGTACAAAGAGAGTGAGACAGAAGTCTCACAGGCTGGACCAGCAGTCTGCCTTACACCCCAGAAGATGGCCATGCACTCCTTTAACTCCCTCAAATTAAAAAATGTGGTGCATTAGGAAGGTCTTTGAGTGGATAAAAGCAACATCGGATAACTTGTGCTCACCACTGATAAGTAAGGTACAGAGACCTTTGACCTACAAGCTTCACCCCAATTCCACAAGTTTTTTCCAAGCTAGAGATGGCCCTGAGCCCTGTGAATTTTCAGCTCATGAATCTTTACTCATCCTTGTGTAAGGCAAGGATCCATTATAAGATGTTATTGTTTGTTGTTTTATTTTTCACTCTGTAGGTACGTTTAGGTTGACCGTGGTATCAGTAAACAATAAGTAAACATGCATAGGAAGAGAATGTGTTTTTGAATTAAAAAATTCACAAATTTGGGGTTTAAAGACATTTTTATGCACAGGCCTGTCCCTAGTTACTATACAGTTAAGCATTGTTTTCCCACGTTACAACTAAACACTCAAAATATGCATATCCCACTCCAGACTTTTCTGATTTGTTCATCGCTTTTTACTGACATTAATTTGTAATACTGCAAAGCAGAAGTTTAAATATCCATTAGCATTCCCATTCATCCCTTCGACACTATTTGAAAAACATGAGTTGTGACTAATCACTAGGGGTGGGCAATATAACCAAATCTAATATCACCTAATTTTATTAAACAGTAACAATATGTATGAAGATATAATTGTTTTTACTTTAAGGTCTCTATGCTATAAAAAAAAATTTGATTACTATAAAAATTTCATAATTCTTGTCACCAGTGTTAATATCACAGTCAGCGATTAAGTAAGAATAAGAAACTAATTCCAAGCAATAGGACAAAAAACTACTGTAGAACAAATAAATAAAGAGTGCTATATATATGCTATATAAAGTAATCAAATGTATTAAACATATTCTTCACTGTGTAAATGAAATACCTGTATTCTTCTTATTAAAGTTACAAAAGTTATTTAGTCAAGAACAGGGAGAGATTTTCTCTCTTTTGTTGTTTGATTAATGTGACTACTATCACTTTAAGAGCTGCCCAGATCCAATACACTGTTACACATATATTTTCTTTCTTTCACTAAAAAAAATAAACAATTCCTTTTTTAGAACAGGATGATGTAATTACAAAATCTACCAGCACGGGCTACTGGGAGCCATGCTAACCAGCCATGTGCACATAGATGAACAATTTGTAATAACGTAGACAAAATAAAAGGACTCTTCCTGTAAATAAGAGGACAAAATATAACTGTGCTATATGGTAATGTATGTTTTTGTTTTTGGAATGATGTGGTGGAAATATGATTAGGGTTATTGTAACTCTTCCTTCCAGTGTCTTCTATTCCACTTCCTATCCTTGTATCTCAAGTTCAATCCCACAGCAGGCATCACAGTGAGCAGATTAATGGCTTAAACAGTGCCGACATGGTCCCAGGCTCACCAAGGAGCCAAAAAAGAGAGAGAATGAATGCGGTGCAGCAGGAAGTCTTTCAGAATGACATTCACACAGAAGAGCCCAGCGAGTTGAATGAAAGCAGCATCAGGATGAAGATGACATGATAGAATGGGAAACAAAGAGAGAGAGATAGGAGATGGGATTAGAAGCAGAATTAATTAGTGTTAAGGTCAGCACATGACAAATTGGGGTTTTATAAAAAGCGGGAATGAAAGCGAGATGGGCAAACAGACGTAGCAACTACCCATGGCACTTGACAAATCGGTTGAGGGAGAACGAGAGAGGATTGTGCATGACAGATTTTGACTGGCATCTCTAATTAAAAGGTGCTGTCAGGGGCCACAGTGCGGGGAGAGAGGGGCCCCATCAGCCCCTGAGACTCGTCCCCGGAAATGATTGATGAGCAATTGCAAGATAAACAAGACGCCCCATGAGCTGAGCTGCAAACTGATGTATGCAGTATTATAAATAAATCTGCACCAGAAAGAAATGATAAAATAAACAAGACAATGCAGGCAGACAATGACTTGCCGTTTCCAGAGAGGCTGGGCTGTTTTGGTACGTGGGGAGTATGAGTGTGTGTGAGATAGAAGTATAATATGTTTGCTGCCATGCTGGGCTGAAGTGATGGCTGGCTAACAGACGCTAACAGCAGCTGGTTTCACGGCTGAGACTTTGCTGAAGCGCCTGAACTCCCACACTCCCAACTCGCATGCAACAAAACTGCAGCCTCCTGGGACCCAGCCAGACTCTGCCAGCCATAGATGCACCTTAATGCGTGCGCCTTCACCCTCTCAATTAACTAGCATTCCCTAAACATCTGTGTGTGTGTGTGTGTGTGTGTGTGTGAACCCACGGTCGAGTGTGAATGTGTATTCTTGCGATGCCTTCTCGCTCTGCAGTTATTAGTTGTTGGGAAACATGTGTACTGTCATAAAGAGAAGCGAGCTGGGAGCTCTTCAGATTCGTACACGGTATCATTATCAACCAGAGGGCAGTGGGATGGTAAAGTGAGAATGAATTATGAATGGAAAGTTGAGGATGTTCTCGCACATGTTTTCCCCATAGGACGTGCTCCACTGCTCATTTGCATCAGTGAGGCGCTGCTGGTCGTAGGTCTATATGAAATATATTTATTTCTCTCTCTCCCTTGACAAACAAAGCCAAGTTTTAGTATATTTAAAGTTGACATGAATAGAAAATTGACCCTATTTGAACACGATTTAGAAAGGCTTCATACGATACAACTGGGTTATAAAAGATGCTAAATAGCTATTTGGCTACTGGTAACAGCATTTTCTTAATACACTTGTTTCTGATCTCAACGAAGGATTCATTGCTAGATGTTTTTTTTTTTGTTTTGTTTTTTTATATAGCGAAACTTTTTTTTTCACTTTCATCTTAATGCAGTAAGGCCTTGCAGACTATTAATCAGTGTAAACCAGGTTTTACACACATTTAATAATCATGCACAGTAAGACCAGGAACATATATTAAGAACTAAAGCATTAAAATCTTTAATGTATTCAACATTTTGAAATTGATAGAAAATCGCAATGTAACGGTGCACTGGGTTACATATAGATGCTCTCGAGGGTGCACTTGACCTTCAGCCCATTTTTAATGACCCATGAATTGGGATAAATATTCTTTTTTTTTCTTGGAAATACAATAATCTTAAAAAAAGCTAAATTGTAGAAATGGTAAGATGTTGAGTATTCTTTTTTTTAATAAAACATAAAACTACCATCCAAAATGTGGGGTCAGTAAGAAGTCATTTATTATTCTAATATGCTGATGTGGTTCTCAAGACACATTTCTTATTATTATCAATGCTGAAAACAGTTGTGCTGCTCAATATTTTTGGATTCTTTGATAAATGAAGGTTTGAAGGTCTCCTGAAATGAAATTTCATTTGTTTAAAATATATATTATAAAAGTCTATAATGTCACTATTGTAGAACTCACTTTTGATCAATTTACCCTTGTAGATAAAAAATAATAATAATAATCATTGGTGGGTCCAAACTTTCAAACGATAGTGTAGAAGTTATGTGTTAAGTATATCCTGAAAAGCATATGTATGATTCATCTTGTTTAAAAAATGCTAAACATATTGCAGATTCTGCAAGGGATATGTAAATTCATGAAGCAGAACTGCAAGTCACATTACTGAGGTAATATGGGCTTCAAATTCCATTTCATGGCAACTTCAAGCCTTCTCTTATAACTCTGCAAGGCCATGAACACCCATATACAAGTGAGGTGTGTGTGTACAAGTGTGTGACACTGGTATACACTGGTGCACCGCTGCTTCTCTCTCTCTCTCTGCCTTGAGTCAGCCTTCTTTTTACTTCTGCCGAATGAGTCCCACAGCACTAAAATTTTTCTTCCTCTCCCTTCCCACCCAACCCCATCTTCTTTCTTTCTTCCTTCCATCCACCCCTTCTCTTTCCTTTTCCCTCACTTCTGGATCTAGGCCACAGAATGGGTCGATGATCCTCTACAATAGGAAGAAGGTGAAGTACAGAAAGGACGGCTACTGCTGGAAAAAAAGGAAAGATGGGAAGACCACGCGGGAGGATCACATGAAGCTCAAAGTACAAGGAGTGGAGGTGAGGCCGTTTGTCCATGCACCATAGCACACACAAACCCATCAACTCGCTTTGAGATCATTGGGGTGCAAATAATGGCCACACTTAAGAAAAGAAGCCCGCCGGTTTAGTAGTTGTTGCACACGCTCGGCAAGTCCCCAAGTCGGCTCCAACTTTTTCTAGTCCTCATTTGAGAATGAAAAAATACACCTCAGCAGCCCGAGTTTAGTTTTCCCTTGATAGCAAACAAAATGGAAGCAATTGTTTGTACCTTATTAAGCTCGGGATGTTTGCTCTGCTCCAGAGTGCCGGCATTAATCTTCCCCCATGCTGGGAACCACTGCCATCACAGGTAGACTGCAGGGCCCTTTTCTGCTTTTCCGCGCCCTGGCAAGGCCCCGCTGTGTATGTGTGTTTGTGTGTGTGTGAGAGCGCGCTTTGATTTATCTCCACTCATACACACATATACATGCTCACCAAACAGCATGGGTGCTGGATCCAGAGTTTTACTCTTTTGTTTTCTGGTTTTTGAACTAAATATCTATAATTTTGTATGGTGTCCTCTGGATAGTTGAGCATGCTGAGGTCATGTGATGTTGTTTTGCATATGCAAGCCCAAACTCATATTATACAGTCATATAATTGACAAAACACACACACACAGAATATTTGATACACTTGCCAAAACGTGCATTATTCTCTGCTTGCTCTCTCTTCATGGAGCTCTCATTAGACAGTGAACAGACCTCAACTAACAACCGAATCTCTGCCAATCATTTTTTGGCAATGTGTTTCCTCACAGCAGATGTTTCAGAGGAAGTTTGGAGTTTCTACCGATTATCCATTAAATTCACTAGCTTTACCTCTTAAAGGTATAGTTCTCAAAAATAACTTTTACTCATGCTGTTCAAACCATTATGATTTAAAATCAAGCAAAATGCGTAAGTTTGCACTTCTGTTTTCCATACAATATTGGGAACAGATTTTCAAACTGCAAAAATTGCAGAAAGTCGTCATAAAAGTCTATACAACTTGTGCTCTATATTTCATATCATTTGGACTAATAGGAAAAGACCGAAATGTATGTTTTTTATAAAGTTGTATATAAAACAAAGATTAACAAAGTGCATTTTACAAGAAAATGCTGTTTCAGTCTTTCTACTTCAAAATGTTTAATTCACTGCATTACTTTCCTTTTTTAATTATTTGCAAAATTTGAAAATTGTTTAAAAATCCTGCACCAATTTTTTAGAGTAATTCATTTATAATTCTGATGCTTATTCACATTTTTGCATATTCACACATTTACAGGACATGCAACAACCAATTACATTTGCCATTATTTGAGAGAGTTTGGCTAATGACTTAAATTTTGGTATATTCCTCACACAAAGCTATTTGATCACTATGGTTGTCTTGAAATATAGCACAAAAAGTCAACTTTTGGTGTGCTTTTGTGATACTTTTTTTGACAGCCCCTGGCAGATGTTTGTGGCTTGGATGATTTTGCAGATCATCTCTTTTGTGTTCAACAGAAGAATGAATGTCAGTCAATAAATTATGACAGAATCTTCATTTTTGTGTTAACTGATCCTTAAAGGACATTTACAGTGATAAAAGTTTCTCAACGCATCAGCCAGTAGAGTCTTGTAAAGTTCAGATATATGTGAGAAATGCTGCAAAGATCTATATAGGCCTCTGTCATCTCTGAGGTGTCCTCTGACCCACACACATACTGAATTCTCCTCAAAGATCTCGTTTGAGCTGAGGTAACTCAGAGTTGAACTCACTCAGTGAGCTGAAGAAACACTCAAATAAACCCCTCTCTCTCTTTCTTTTTCCCTCTCTCCTTCTTTTATATCTCTCAGCCAGCACCGCCTGCTGTCATCTGGCAGGCTTATCCTCTAACATGCCTCCATATGTTTTTTCCTGTGTAAATGGCTGTGGCTTACAGTGGGCTAATTTCAGAAGGGTGGCAAGGCTTTGGGTACTAAGGTGGACTCAGCAGAAAATTGCATGTCTGGCAAGCAGAGAAATAAAGAGTGCACAGTGCGAACACTTCCTAGCTCACAGCAGGCTTTCAGGGATAAGACAGAAGGAGATGTTTAGAGGAAGGTCCAAGTTGTTCTTTTTCCCACAGTAAAATGTAACCACGGCTTTCACTGGATAAAACCAGCTTAACATTATGATAGAGTATACAGGAACATTTCCTTTGGTGTTTCACACAAGAAATAAAGTCTAATGGTTTGAAATGGCAAATGGGTGAGCGAATGAAAGAATTTAAACTGTGGGGGTAATGCCGAAATAAATAATAATAATAATTCCGATAACTGAAAATTGTATAGATTTTTTTTTCTTTTTCATTTTAGCAATTTCATTTTTTAATATTGTAATGTTTGCATTTAAAAAAAAATTCACATAATATAAAGAAGTAAATACTTTCAATAAGCAAGAATTCAACTGATTAAAATTGTTTCAAATAAATATAGTTCTTTTTTAATTTTCTATTCATCCTTAAAAGAATAGCAGCACAACTGTTTACCATATTAATAATTAGCATATTAGAATGATTTCTGATCATGTGAAAGTGAATAATGGAGTCATGGCTGCTGAAAATTAATCTTTGCCATCACAGAAATAAATTACGTTTTAAAATATCTTAAAATAGAAAAGTGGTATTTTAAATTGTTATAGTATTTCACAATATTACTGTTTTTATTGGATATTTAATTACATAAATAGATACTGTATTTATTTTCATAGCCTTCAATTTGCTCCTAATATGAAAATCAATGGGTAGCAGGTAAAATAATGTTTTAATTTGTTCCAGTAAAATATAAACAATGGGCATTTTTATTTGAATAACTGAAGAAATAATCAATAGTTTAATTATCAAAGTGATTTTTAGTTACAGTGCTGTTTTTGAGTAAACTGTCATTTTAAGAAATCCCCTTTCTGTGTCTATGAAGAGACTACAGTCAAATGACCGCCTCTCCATAGGTGAAGCATAATGAGGCCTCTGATCAGATGGCTCCAGCAGCGAGTGGACTCTGACGGTTCTGTTTTTCTCTCCTCCCGCTATGAGCAGCAGTATAATGGGGAGCGGCCACTCAGTACGTCCTCGCTGCGCACCCCAGACCGAGCACGGAGCGATCAATCAGAGCTGTGCTCTTCAGGATAATAACCTTGCCCTATCAGTCTGCCTCAGACCTGTTTACTGCAAACGCAAATAAATGACGTGACCTTCACCTTCAGAGCTGTTTCACTGAGGGCTTTTTCTCCAGGAGGGGTGCGTGAACGAGAGGTGTCATATTGTGTTGTCTGAGTGTGTTTGAAACAAGGGCTGGTAAAACTCTGGGCTTCTTGACTATTCCTTTAAGTGGCAACTGTGGTGGCTACCCAGCCTCCTTCACTCTCCTTCTCTCTCTCTATAGAACAGATGAACCTTGAGTTCACAGTAAAACTCCTTGTTCCCTAAAATTGGAGCAAGACGTGTGTTACAGCATTAGTACTTAACAGGGCGTGAAATAGCAGCCTGGCTTCCTGACGTCTCCCCATCACTTCAGGTGAGAGTGTAGACGGTGAGATAGATGAGCATCCCCCCTTCTTCTTCTTACTCGTTCCCACAATGCAACAGGGCCACCTGAAAAAGGCATGTCCATTACTGGCTATCTAGTTTCTTTCCTGGTTGTTGCTGACGTCTTCCTCCTCTGACCATCAGCTCCAAAGGCCTAATCAGGAAGTCAACCACCCGTGATCCCAGTGCACAGCAGACTCATCTATATTCCTAATAATTCCTGGCTACCTAACCGCTTTCAAGGATAGCTGTTTTGTCTTTCTATTACATGGCTTTTTAGCACCATCAATTCAAGGGGCGAATCTGATGAATAATGTTGCAGGAAAAGTGCTGAAAAGTGGAAAAGTTAAGTGTGACATACACAGGTAGCTGATCTCAACTTTTTCTGTCTGTGCTGTAAATTCTGGCTGACTTGAGGGATCATCAGAGTTCAGTTTGTGTTTGTGTGGTGCCTTTTACAATGTATTGTTCCAAAGCAGCTTTACAGAAAATTGATAAATAGAGAGGGGGGAAAATAGTGTCTTATAAACCCCCAGTGATAAGGAAAACTCCCTAGGATTTTATTTTATTTTATTTTATTATTTATTTTGGGGGTTTGACATTTGGGCTTAAGCTAAAACCTCAGACAATTGTAAGGGCGTAAAGGGGTTATCCTAGCTTGACAGTCATTTATTATACATTTTCAAGCTCGAGAACATATTTTGATTTTGAGTTGAGACCTTATCAACTTTGGTCTAATTGTTTTTTAACAAAAAACATTAAAAATTAACTTAGAGGTTGTTGAGGAAGAATGCTTACTAGTGTCTATATCTAATTCTTAATCTGCTCTCTCTCTCTTTCTCTTTCTTTCTCTGTTCAGCCAGTTTTCCTCTTCTGGACCTTATACTGTACTTAATAGTATTTTTAAGCAATTCAATATTATCAAGGTAAACCATAGTGATTTTGATAAACTGTTTGAAAAACGCTCTGAATTTACACATCCCATGTTGACATTCTTAAAATAGTATATGATATTAATAACCGTTGATGCTGTGTAGGATCTGTAAGCTTTCTTAAGGGCAAGTACAAAGTAGAATCAAGAGCTTTAAAGCTGGACCTCCATGAATTATGGACTAAGCTTTCAGTTTCTGTCCAGTGCAAAATTGTTTCTTTTCTACTGTTCTATGGCCTTGTTTGCCCTTAAAATCCTAGATATGACTTTACTTTAATCACTAAGGGCCTGATAAAAGGAAGACAATATCTGTTAAAGAATTCAGTCTCAGTATAAGCATTTTTTAGCTTAGCTCTAAATAAATTAGTTGTTAATTAACTTAAAAATATATCCACTAGGTAGAAAAGTTAGGGCAGGAGCAGCAGTTTACTATTGCAGAGTATTTTAATTATAGTCACACACTGATTAGTTGCATTATTGATTAATATTGATTAGCCACGCAAACGTTTTATTTAGAACAAAGAATGTTGGACTTGAATTTACTCTTGAATGATCTTCTGTAACTGCCCTTGTGTTTTAAACATTCAAGACACATTTTTATGTTTTAAAAAACATTCAGCTAGTCACTCCCAACAGGGCTTTGTAATGAAGAATGCTGAGGGTAATTGAATGGATGCGCTACGTGGTTCAGTTAAGTAATTTCTCAGGACAAAGCACTAAAACAGGCAGATTAGTATTCATTTTTGAAGGTTTTGATTTGGTGTTTTACTGAGTTTTTTGACATAGTTTTAATGATTGTTATGCATATTACAAGCTTGAAATTAAAGTTTCTTTAAAGGCATCTATGGTTCCAAGACAAACCTTTCCCATTCAAGGAACCTTACCATTGCACAAAAGGATCTTTATAGTCAGGGGTGCACATAAGTGGTGCACAGGTGCGCATGAACGACCAAAATAAAAAATGTATACTTAAAAAATATACTTAGCCTACTTTCCGGGAACCTGGCAAAAAAAAGCTTGCTGGTTTTAGGTTTGAATTTATGAAAATTCATACAAAAAAGCTGATATAAGCACTATATTTTAAGTGTACTATAAAATAATTGTATTTTTATTTAATACTTTATGTAAAAATAAATAATTTAATATTTATTTTAAAATATAATAGTATTATCAGACTGGTTATTTTGTTTTTATTTTATTTATTTTATTAAAATACTAAATAAATAAATGCAATTATACTATTATCACTATTATTAATTATAGTGTGAGCACCAAACCAAATCTGAAAACACAAACTACAAAAACTGGTTGGGTTTTGAATCTCGTGAAATTGCCCCTAGCAGCATCAGTGCCACTAAGAGTGGAGGACTCGAGCGCCTCCCCTCTCTTGATTAGCTGTTAATTTGACTTGCGCTGTTGATACACATATTGCCAAGACCCAACTCATGATTCCGGCATTCTAATAAACTCCCAAACACATATTGATTTCTCTTAAGTAAAGGTGGCAGGGTGGGTGAGTTTTTCATTACCCAGTGGTAATTATACAGATTGAAATAAGCTTTCTTATTTAAATGCAACTCCCGCTCTCTTAACCTCCACTGGCCGAGAGAGCGGCACTACCCCAGTGCACCATCCAGACCCCCTCGGTCCCAACACGTTATTTCATGTTGACTCCATCTAATGCGTGATATCAGCCGTGCGAGTACGCGATGAGCAAGGCTAATGGAGCATGCCTGTAGCTCAATCACCTCTCTCCATTGATAATAATGAAGACAAATGTCAAAACCGCCGTTTGTAATGCCGTAATCAAGTGGGCACCTTTGCAGCGGACAGCGGCGGGGAAGGTTGCAGTATGTCAACGTTATCACCGCTCTGCGTCCAGATTGAAAGCAACAGCTACTTTGCAGGATCAGCGATACGCAGCCGTGTTTATTTGTGTTAACGGAGGCCGCTCTCGGTTCCAATTATCAGCATCTCCTTTCTCCAGGGGGACGTTTCGTCTGTAATTGTTTAGAAAATGGCTATTATTTTGCGATATGCCACATGCTGTTCGAGCAGGGTGTGTCCACGTGCAGATGCGGTCGCCGATAGCAGCAGCTTGCGAAGCCAGATGCGAGACAAGGAAGAGCAAGTGACATAACAGACTCTCTCTCAACAAACTGCTGCTTCCAGCTCTTGTGTGAAATTAGCAGATATATAGAAACTGATGGAAGTAGATAGGGAAGTTTGAGGTTGCCCGGTTCTCCAAAACGTCCAACCTTTTCCTCAGCTGTCTGGGATGCATAGACAGCTAATCGATTTGCCTAGTCTCCTTCTTTTATTTTCCCTCTCTCTAAACCTTCCTTTCCTCTCTATTTGTTCTCAGGGTGTCTGCTATATTTCTTTCTGTGACTGCTCACTCCTACAATCTCTGTATATCATGTGTGTGAAAGGCAGACGATGAATCCGGTTATGATGTTTCTGAGTGTGCCGTTGCCATGGTTTTGCAGCTCCAAACTCCTGCGAGAGAGAGATTTGTTAAAGTTTTAGCTCCAAAGGTGCAGAAAGACTGTTTTCCCATGATGACTTGCTGTCTCCTCAAATGTTGTCAATAAGAAGAATGTGCAAAAAGCAAGGGCAGCAGAAAAGGAAGTGCAAAATCTAAAATTTTCGATGGTTTCTGACTTAGAATGAAGCATCACTGTGCCATTATGACTGTGGAATGAAGATCAATACTAGTCTTCCAATAACACATTTCACGAGAGTGCTGTACAACTAATTCACAAAGTGGTTTGTCCCTCCATCCATCTTATGCCTTTGATCTGTTTTTATAAATCTGGCGAGAGTCGGACTTCCTATAGCTAATTGAACGGCTGCTTGTATGTTCTATTCAGTGTAGAAAGTCACCTAATCATGTCTTTTGAACCCAACTGCTACAAAACAACCCTCTCAAAATGACAGTGGGATTTTTAGGCCTTCCCTACACATAAAGATGTGTAGGGAAATTTGACATAATGACAGAATAAGATGATATGAATTATCTACAGTGTTCAATAATTTAATTAAAATGGAGTTTGAAGGATCTGTAGGCCAATGGATTATATATATATATATATATATATATATATATATATATATATATATATATATATATATATATATATTTACATTTAAACAAGGCTGCCAAGCCAGCAATTTGAATACATTTGAATTCTACCTCCTATATATATTTTCCTATTAAAAGCCATTCTCACTTGGTGAACTCTTGTGGATAGTGCACAAAAAAGTCATTATTTTTGTTTAACTCGTGATGCTAATGAAATTGCGCACTTCAATTTTAAACCACCTATGATGCATTATAGTGCTTACATATTCATGGTTATACCTTTAAAGAGGGTAATGCATTAAAACATAACACATTACATTAGGTCTCTCCAGTGTAACTATGAATAGGTAAGTATTATAATGTATTTTATCTTATTCTTAATGCATTATAATTTATAATACATTACATACACAAGCTTCAAGTGAAGTGTTACAAACATAAATACATTTTTAATGATGAACATAAAGGCTTTTAGTTAGATGACTTTTAAAATTGAGTGGTCATATGAATGCCACTGATTGCGTGAGCTTTTTAAAATGCAATTTGGAGGCTGTCCGGCCTTCTCGCTATTATTATCTACCTGATCAGTGGAGCTGTACAAAAGACATTCAAGGTTTGCTTTTCAAAGCCATTGGAACAGAAAGAGACATTACTTCAAGGTAAAGCCAGAGACAAGGCTACAGGCTAAGGAACACATCGCTCTCCATCATCAACATCTCGTCCCTTGTTCTGCCTCTAATTATTATCTCTGCTGTGACCTTACATCCCTTGCCTTCACTCCACTGTAAAAGCAGACAGAGATCACTGATTATTTTTATGGGCTATAACACCTTCAGCGCTAATACCTGTGTGCCGGTGTAGAGAGAGCGTAATGAAGGAGAGATGTCTTTGTTTTGATGTATGATTCTGGGCGCAGCGCTCGAGTCTCTTCTCTGGGAGCGTGCAGCTCACAGCTCATTTGTCAGCTCGGCTGATGGTGAAATTTCAGCATTCAGCACACAAATCAGAGCCGAGCGAGTTCAAAGCGACGACACTAAGCATGCAGCTTTAAACTGACTAGCGAGCGCTTTCATAAAGATTTCTTTTTTCTCTCTCTTAGGTCATCTGAAATTCCTTTTTAATTACCTACGTCGGGGCCCGGACACTGTTACGAACTTACTTTTCACCTCTTCGTCTAAAAAAAAAGAGAGGATTAGCTTCACTTTGTAGTCGACAGATGCTCCAGTTTCAGAGTGATATGTGCAATGTAAAAGTAAGCCGCAGCATAATTGCGCCGAGAGAAAAGGTGAGAGATGTATCGCGTTGTCAGATCCAAGGAGGGAGTTCCCAGGAGGCTTCTCTTCAGAAGGATGTTCATAGAACCGGCTGTCAACCTCTGTTTGTCATGGCTATGTTCATTCATTCGCTCTCAGATCAGTGTTAAACTGTCTTTCAGTGCCCCGATCTGACTTCTGTGAGTGTCTGTGGTTGGATTGGTGAAAACGGAGGCAGGTGGTGCTGGAGTCTCTTCGTGACATCATTAGGGTTTGACATCAACCCTGGGTGATGTTATTATTGCGTGTTTGTGATTGCATGTTTTCTGTGCAGTCTGCAGAAATCTCCCCCAATCGATAGTTTACCTATACCTGCTCAAGGTCTCTGTGCGGTGTGCACCAAAAGGTGTTTACTTCTACAGGCTGACCACTAAGTCATGCATTATTGACACGTGGTGTACAAACTGGAATTTGCTGCTGCGTATGCTTAATAACTGTTGAATCAAAATGTAGCAATGTTCCAACATCCCGTCTTCAAAGGCGGCGTAATGAGCAGCGAGAGGAGTTCAAAGGGAATGCTAAAGTGTTTATATAGAGCAATATAACGTCCACAGAGCTGCTTATTTTACCACTGATATGGAGGGAGTTGATATTTAACATGAAAGGACTGCTTAAGAGGAGTTTAACAGAAAAAACAGGTTAAAGCCTTCTGCTCCGGGCAACAGGGGAAACAGTTAAGCACTCTTCCCATTTAGTCCTGTCTTTCCCTCTGTCTTTCTCCCTCTTTCGTTCTCACAATTAGATTCTGTGGCTGTTTTTGAACTGTTGTTTTGGTCTTGTTTTATTAATCAGTTTACTTGTTTGAATTATTTTTCATGGTGGTTTAGAGGCTATGCTAATGTTTCTTATAGATTTGACAATAAATAAGAACTATTGATATTTCCGTAAAGCTGTTGGTAACATTTTACAATATGGGTCTATTTATTTGCATTAGGTATCATGAGCTAACAGTGAGCAACACATTTTTAAAGCATTTATTAGTCTAGGTTAATGTTCATTTTATAAATACACTACTGTTCATTGTTAATTTTGACTACTTGAAATGTTAAATATGTATAAGTATATGTAGAAATTAAAAGATTAATAAGTGCTTTAATTTTAACAAATTGAACCTTATTGTGCAGTGTTACCAATGTTTTAAAGTCCAGGAAGATTTTGGACTTTATTTCATGTGTCTCATAAGAATATTATTTTGGTCACGACTGATCTGTGCCTTTTAAGTTGCCAGTTTGCAACCGTTTTGACATCCTTATATGCAAGATTGAGATGATGTTTTACAAACCCAGGATGACATTTTTTTTTCTTGTTCTCTCCTCATATACTGTAGCGAAGTACTGTATGTGTCATTGACTATGTAGTGAAAAGTGCATGAGTGAACGACTTGGACACAATGTATATGCAATGTGTAAAAGATTCTCGCTTTTGTTCTTTCAAGCACCTCATGAGTTCAGCACTGCAGTGAGATGTCATGATAGACCTGAGCCGTGGCAAAATTTCCAGTTTCCATCCTCTCTTTCCACACTGACAGCTACTGTACTTTGAGAAAGTCTCATGGCATTATACTGACACTTAAATGACTACTATAGCAACCAGTATAGATTCACAGGATATTGACTGCATTTGCGGTTTGCATTTGCAAATCAAATCCAAGTTTTGAAAAAAGGAGGGAGGTGGGGAATGTCATGGGAAAATAATTAAATAATAAAAAATGTTATGACCCCTTTAAGAGGCATGCGTTTTTGGCCTTCTTCCACCATCTCTTTTCACAGAAAGGGATCTTGACAGAATTATAGGCCTGAAGCTCAGACACATACAGAAATTCATCTTTAATCGAGACAACATGAAACGGCATTCGCAATGCATTTAACCGTTTCAGTTAGAAATTCAGTGGGGTCCAGAAGTCTGAACCCAAGCTGAAAATATGCTGAAATAAACAAGGTTTCAGGATTTTGAAAAATTTAAAACAAATAAAGCTTTTAATGTAAAATAAATGAGACAAGGTTAAGATTCTGCTCTAATCAAGTTAGTACATTTGTGAGACTGATCATGTGACTCCTTTGTACAGATGGTCAGATGTTCTTGTTTTCATTAAAGCCAAAATGCAAAATACAAACATTTTTACTAATGGTTCCAGACCTGAACAGTATTCAAGGAAAAACATGTATAACTGAATTTTATCCATTACAATATGGTTGAATAGAAAAATTGCAGCTTTTGAAAAAAATCTGTTAATATAACCCATGGAGCCTTGGTTACATCAGTAGAAAATTTATTTCAGAGTCTAAAAAAGGTATTGCATTTATGATGAAAGATAGAATAAAAAAAATGAATTATAGTAAATTAAAATGTGTTCTGATGAATTGGTACACATTGACAAGACCATAAGACCAGGGCCATCTGTTATTAAAAAAAAAACTAAATAAATAAATGTCCTGGATAAATTTAGATTTCATTCTGTCTTTATCATAGCCAATACAGCTTAGCCAATACAAAAGAGGGAAAAAAGTATTATGTTGCATCATATCAAAGTACTGTCAAGCATTTCTTAGAATATTCAGGTTTTCTATGAATGTGTGAAAACAGGTCTCTCAATCTACAGAAAAATGATCCTCACACTGAGTGAGCTGAAACACTTAAGGGCCCTTCCGCACAGCACTGAATGTGTTTGCCTCAACAATGGGGCCCTTGGTATGAATCCCCCCACTACTTGAGAGAACGCACACACAGTCACTCACCAAATCCAATGCCAAATCCACTCTCTTTCTTCAAGGATTTGGGATTAAGGAATCCCCTGTAGGAGAAAGATGGATATATTAGAAATGCCTCTGAAAAGTGGCCAGGGGTGACAGAGAGAAGGAGAACAGAATCAAGGAGGAATATCACGCGTAGCGGACATAGAGAGAGAGAGACAGAATAAATGCAATATAGCCTCAGGCAAACAGTGAACAATTGCTACTCTGCCTCATGTAACCCGCTGGAACCTTAAACAGCAAATTTTTTTCAGTCAATTAATTTCTGCTGGTTGGAGATGGAACGCTCACTCAGGGGGCTTTATATGTCTCACTGCACTGAAGGGCATTAGTCAGCAATACAGAGCTTTTTCTCGATGACACTGAGCACAGAATCATCAACAGAAGCATTATCAAATACACAAAGCATAACACTTTCCCATAATGCAATATCAACACTTCACTGTAATATTAAATGGCTTTTGAAAGTGTTTCAGGTTGTGAGATTGTTTCAAACGTTTTTCTCTTCTCAATAGTGCGCGTGTGGGTGCATATTGTATACGTTTCTCCATGTTGCATAGCAGACGGGCTGTGATTCATCACTCTCACAGCACTATATAAATCAAACTCTATCTATAGAGTGAAACCAGTACTTGTGGGTCTTCTTTCATTCTTAATAAGCTTTAGGCATCATGGCTGCTGATTTCCTTCTGGCCAATGTGAAGAATTGCCAAAACGCCCATCTTGGTAGTGTAAATGTAGACTTATTGCAGTTGATTATGTTTTAGTAAATGTAAACAGGCATACTTGACAAGCACGGCCCATCCAAATGTCAGGCTTATGCATGAGATCCGTCGCTGTGTATTATGTAGTTAATATTAATCAAATTCTCAGGTAATATTAAGCAGAATAACTCCAACTGAACAAAATCTGTATTAATGTATTATATTAAATAGATTTATCTTATATTTCATATAATTTTTGAATACAGTACTTTATGATACAGCTGTTAGATACCTTAAAGCACTTTACGTAATTTATATCTTTGTCTTTTATTGTTTTAAAAAACATGAAGCTAGGACTTCAGTTTTTATATTAATATAAATATATTAATGCATTATATGTAATATTATGCAGTGAAGACTATGCCAATAATGTGGTTACATTTAAGATTTTTTTTTTTCTTGATTAACTTTTTTTGCATATTTGAGTACTTTATGAGATACCTGATACCTCAATACCTGAAATTGTTTTATGTGTTTTATTCCTTATAATTCTTTTTGCTAATTTTGTTAGTTGATACTTTATTTGAATAATTTCTAAGCTAGAACTGCTTACTCATTTGTTTTTGTTTTTGTTTTTTTTGTTTTTGTTTTTTTTAAATCATGTAAAGATTTTAGACACCAATCAGCCAGTCATTTAGTTAGGGTCAAGGGATAAAGTTACAAAGCAAGTAAATAGACCTGCTTGGTGGTTATGTCAGGAGAGAGAGAGAAGTGTGGCTGTGAGGAGTGAAGGAGAGACAGCAACAGCATGAATCATGACTTCAATAAAGAGCCCAGCACAGATCAATACAGCCCACAGCGGAGCGAGGACACACTCCAGCCCACACAGTGTGTGTGTGTAAGACATCAGTGTGTGTCTTGTATGTTAGATGCTTGTGTGTGTTAGCTCTTGCAGGTTTGCCCTTGCCTGTGTGCATGTCATATGTCTATAAATGTTTGATGAAAGGTGGCTCTTTTTAGTCCAGAGCAGGTATAAGCTGACTCATCTATAGCACACTATTTAAAAACAGTCCTATCTATAGAAATATCTACCTTTATACCTACCTCCAGGGTTTTAAAAGTATGCAATATGATTTTCAATGGTTTCAATTTCTAGGTCTAGATTAGTTTTGAAAAAAATATTTGTGTTTGCAGACTATTGCCGCTGCACTGTTTTCCAAAATATATCATTGAGAATTTCTAAAAAATGTATCATACAAGCAGAGTGTTTTTCATAGTGTTTAAAGTGAGCAGCCAGTGCAGCGAAAAGTTAGTGTTTACCATAAACAAATCTCTTTTTAACTTCACTAAATGATGTCACTCAAACCAACAGCAGATAAAGGGAGTGCATGATCATTTAAATCTGACTGTACTGTAGTTAATGTGATGAACTGCACCAGTTACTCTGCTATACAACTGAAAATCACTTTGACGTGTTTGTTTCCTCATCAGAACACATTTTAAGAAATTTAGCATTACATCACTTGCTCACCAGTAAATCCTCTGCAGGTCAAACACCCTTTACAAGCAAAAAAAGTGGAAGAGTTAATATCGATTATGGGCTTGTATTTCGTAAGGAAGTGACAGTTTAAATTTAAAAAGCCTTAGTGATGGATTTGTTTCTTACAATCACACAGCTTTTCACTTCACAGGACATTAAATTGGTGGACTGGAGTGGATTGCTTATTATTGTGATATTTTTATCAGCTGTTTGGACTCTCATTCTGACGGCACCCATTCACTGCTGATGATCCATTGGTGAGCAAGTGATGTAATGCTAAATTTTTCAAAATCAAAAATGATATCTTGGACGACCTGAGAGTCATCAAATTTCCATTTTTGGGTGAACTATTCTTTTAACAGTCCAGAATTGTCCAAATACATTCTGAAGCCACTATATGTTGATGGCCTGGTGCCAGCCAAGCAAATTGTATAGTATAGTAGCAGAAACAGCCTATTTAATTGTAAATGTCACAGAGAGGATTGTAAAATAAAAATACAGCTGTTTTAGTGCAAGAAAACAAAACTTTCCCTAACATTTTAAGTGGACTTTGTATTTTTGGGCTCTTTAAACCTTTCATTTAATATGGCAAACACATAATAACGAAGATCTGTCCACTTTATTATGCCATGAATGCAACAAAATCTCTCTCCACTTTTTTAGTACAATTATCGTGCTTTAGGATTGTACTTGGTTCAATTTTGTTTGGCTGGATTCCACAGAACTGAAATCTCTAAAGCTGTTTTTCCCCCTTTTCTGTCTTTGCTCTGTGATCTCATCAGCCTTGTACCACAGCCAGAGGCTTGCGGGTGTGAAGGGCTCGCTGGTCCGTAGCCATCAGGAGAATGGGCCGTCACCGAGGGGGGAGTAGGGACACAACACTGGTCAATTCCCATTAACACAGAGAGAACCACTAGGGAATGGAGTCGCGGAGACCGTTGCGACTGTGATCTGTAGGAGTCAGGACAGCGCTCTGAGCCCATGCTGCTTGGGACACTGCTGCCTTTAAAAAAGACACGTGCTATGCAGTTTAATGACTCCAAAGACTCTTCTCAGCAAGAGTGAAGGAGTAGAAAAAGATACAGGGAAAAGAGAAGAAAGGTGCATTATTCCTCCTTTTTTCTTTGATAATTTGGTCGATAAAGGTGAAGGACGTGTCATGGCGATTTTCTTTTGTGTGTGTGTGTGTGTGTGTGTGTGTGTGTGTGTGTGCATGGTGATTGAGCATAGTGAAGAGTGAAATCCTGAGATAAAGCTCCATAGCTCTCTGTTTTAAATGGAGCTTAATCCCAAGATTTCACATCCACAGGGATGAGATAATTCAACCCTGATCATCTCACTGAACCTTCTACCATACAAGACACACACATACACTGACTGGATTGTGTGATTTGCTCCTCTCACACATACCAAGAGGCTGTTCACACAGGACACATTCTTGTGTTCAAAATAGATGTACATAGCAAAACAATATGGAACAAAACAAGGATGTCTCGAGAAATTCAGCTGTTAAACTTGACATTGCTTCTCACTCATATTAAAAGCAGTTACTCTGGATTCCTACTGCCGCCATATTGAAATGCATATTGGCGCCTCTATCAAAAGATAATTAGCTCTTTAAATGAGCACTATAGCCTCCATTTTACGCTTTAGCATTTCTTTCATTTATTTAAGTCCGAGTACTTGATCTCCTCCCCTTGTAAAGTCCCTGTCCACAGCCTTTTCCATTTCAGAACCTTCTTTAAAGGTTTGTTGGCAGTTTGTTGGAGCAGTGTGATCTTGACAGTTTTGTTTCCCAGTATTTGAAATCCAGCATCCAACTTTAGGATATTTGAAATGAAGCTGTTTTTGCTGCAGTGTGAATTAGCCTTTAAAGAGTCAGTGAAAGAACTGGAGGATTCTAGTAACAGATAGCTGTGCTACAAAAAGGAATATCTATTAGTTTATATGAAAAACTTCTAACCAAGTGTACTTGTTAAAATTTGTTCAGCAAGGTGAATTTCCTGGTTTAAAAGTAATTCCCTGAAGTACTTCTTTCCAGTATATTTTTCTCTATCTGTATTTTGCCTGCAGATTCAGCGCAGTTTGACAATTAAATCTAGATCTATGTCTTTCTTTTATTCAGCAGGGTTTTTCCATCCAATTTTGTTAGAATACACAGCATTTAGGATAAGTATTTTGAAGTGATGAGGTTTCTTAAATGCATTACCTTTATGAAAGAAGATATTTTAAACTAGAGTTAAAGGAAAGGTGCACTTTAAATGTGTTTTAAAAGCTATAAGTTTGAAGATTATATTCTACAGGTTATGCAGACAGATAGACAGATGGGTAGATAGATATGGGCTAGGGATTTTGCAGGCCAAAGCTGAGAAAGGGAACACTTCTGTTTGATTTACAGACACAGATCACCCAAGACTGTCACAAATCAGTGTGTGTTTTCTCTCTGTTTTGATTGCACTTTTGTGAGTGGATGTACTGCTGATTGGCACCAGCCCAGGAGAGCAGACTATCAGCAGTCCAAGCCCATGGGGGCATTGCCCAGGTGAGCTGAGTATGCTGGGATACTGACCAACACTAATGTGTCTCCTCTGACTGCCCTGGGCTAACATACACACAGTAATTGTCTGGGGAGTTAGACAGGCCCAGCACAGCACTAAACTTAGACGAACACTTCGGCCCTAGAGAGAGAGTCAGTGAAAGCGGAGAGGTTTGTGTATTGTTTAGAGGTGACTTCAGCAAATGCAGTTCCTCTGCGTATCCGGGTGCTTGTTTGACAGATACGGTGCCACATTATGCCCAATGACAGAACCTATACTGCCACTGTTATACACACACTGATGCCCAACAGTGCGCGCACCGTTTCTGTTTTCCTCTGCCAATGCCTCCCTCTCCTCCTCCACTCTTCTCTGTGTAATTAGTCCGATAATGGTGTCGTAAAAGATTTCATCACCTGTTTCACTTGAGAGCTGCTGATATTCAACAGCTGGAGTTTAGTTTTTGCCACGTGTCATCAAGAGCTGTAGTAAAGGTTTGAGGGAATGGAGGAGTGTGAAAGTGAAATGCTGCCTTCAACATCAACGCAAAATTGACACTTTTTACTTTCTTCACTCACATTTGTGGTCTTACTGTGAATGATTCATCAGTGCATATTATTCAGATAATGTTTTTTGTTTCCTCTCTAATTGAAATCAAATGACTTTCCTTTTTTTGCTGACATCCATTAGATCATTTAGGTTATTGGATAACAATAACCAATATCCAAATGGATTTAAGTCATTTATTTAGCAGACTTGCATTTAATCTGATTTCATTCCGTTATGTACAGAAACACACATATTTCACCATCTAGTCAATTCCTCCTACTTTTATACATTTTTACTTGGATATATGTCATATCATGGAAGTAAATTGAGTTTCAGTTGCGTAATTATAGTTTTTATATGATGATCCAGCATGTAAGCCAGTTATGTAATAACAAAGACGATTGGTATTAGTTATAATGAGTGTAAATTGTGAATTAATTTACTGAAATTTACAATTCAGCTTGTACACATTTTATGTGCTATTGGTTATCTGAAAATACTACTGATTTTGAGACTGCATTTTTGTCACTCTACAACAAATCATATAATATAAATCTTTTGCTCTTCATTTTGTTGCATTAGTGCTAAAAAGCTTTGTCAGGAAGTTAAAATGAGAGAAAGAAATCTGAAATTACACACAATTATCATCACCCCATGATTAATATTTGCAAACTTCCCAAGAGGGTTTGAAGGCAGCATAAAGATTAAGGAAGAAGCTCTAAAACCCGCTCTCCACTGAAATGGTGTTTTATGCAAAAGCTTCCCTGTGGTCAGCCAGACAGAGTTGCCAATGAGAGGCAGGTAATGAGAGAGGAAGATGGATAGCTAGAAGGAGCGTGTGAGTGGTGGAGGGGGAGAGAGAGGCCTCTCAGGGCTAACGACATTAAGCGCCGCTGATGAATCGACACCCATTGAGCAGTATTGACTTCACCTGTGCGTCTCTGCCAATAGCACAACACCAAGTCCCCAGTCAGAGGCTCAGCTTTTTTCAATTAAAAGAAATAATTTGATTTCCACTGCCTTGGCCTCTGACTGAGCAGGGCAAGTGATGGCGTGATTGATGGGCTAGTGTACGATTCAGGATGTCACCCCACAACCTCAGCCTGGTGCCCTGACGATCTCATGGCACCTGCAGAGATGCCCTAGTGTAGGCCATGGGTGAGTTTATCTCTCAGCTGTCCATCACTGATGTTTACAGATTCTTTCACCTCTCGTTGCCACTATAATCACCAATATGAGCCATAGAACGACTGCTGTGACCTTACCCATCTTCCAGATCTTTGCAAATACACTCCATTTACATCAGCTAACCTTTAATCTACTGCCACAAAGCGGATATGTTTGCATGTGATGAAAAGATGAGGAGGAGCCCATGGAGGCGGCAGTCATGTTTCAGCGTGCGGGCTTTGAAGGAGACCACTTTTCTGAAGAGAGATGTAAAATCGATCCTAATGATCACTTGTGACATTCATGTGCAACTCATTTGGCTCCATTATTTCCCTATAGTGCATTAGATGGTGAGATTTGCTCCAGCTCTAATCCAGTGATGTCTTTAAAAGGGTGAACATGTTTGATCCACTGATCAGCCTGCAGAAACGGCCCACTGCAGATCTCATGCAAATTTATGATCGTGACGACATTGATTTTGTTATATGTTTTGACGCTGTATGTTCAAAGGCAGTGGCTTTCTTAGTGTGTGTGGTTGTGTAGTGCTGGAAGATCAGTTAATGTAGTGTTTTTAATGAATCGAGGCACCTAACACACACTACCTCATTTTCTCAAGGTCACATCATCCATTAGATTAGCATATTCAATGTCTTTAAATATTTACCATTGTGCCTCTAATGCATTTTTTAATACCAAGGACCCAGGACCCTTTTATAGCCCTGAATTGACCACTGATAACTATAACTCTATCCATCTATCCATCTGTCTATCTATCTATCTATCTATCTATCTATCTATCTATCTATCTATCTATCTATCTATCTATCTATCTATCTATCTATCTGTCTATCTATCTACCTATCTGTCTGTCTGTCTGTCTGTCTGTCTGTCTGTCTGTCTAATCTGTCTGTCTGTCTTTTAAACCTTCTTTTCATCTTGGGAGAAAATCATGCTATCACAGTTTTCACAAAAGATAGTAAGCAGCACAACCGTTTCAACATTGACAATAATGAGATTTTTTTTCTTGAGCATCAAATCAGCATATTATAATGATTTCTAAAGGATCATGTGACACTGAAGACTGGAGAAATGACTGAAAATTCAGGTTTGCCATCACATGAAAAAAGTGCATTTTTAAATATTTTAAAATAGGTGGTTTCAAAACAGTTGTAAATTGTAGTAAATAAAATAATTAAATAGTAGTAATATTAAATATTTTTTTAAATTAATATTTCACAATGCTTCTGTATCTTTATTTAAACAAATGCAGCTTTGGTTAACATTTTCAAAATCATTAAAAAACAAAATATATATATATATATATATATATATATATATATATATATATATATATATATATATATATATATATATATATATATATATATAAAATTTGACTATATATCTAATATGACTGCTGAAGGACTATTCCTCATTTAACGAGGTGGTACTATGGTAGGCTGGTTAAAGCCATTAATGCAGCAGAAAATTCTCTTTTTTAGTGTATTGTCATTGCTGACTTGGCTTTATATGGCTTTCCAGTGACATTTTTTCACAATTCAAGACATTTCCACAGACACCCCGGAGGTCCTTGCACCCCATTTTGAAAAATGCTTCTCTAATGCACTAGAAGACAACTGAGTCCATAATACGTTTAGACAGGAACAGTTAAAAAGACATAAAATACTAGCTGACCAGTGCTTGAACAGTTAATCATTTTTGTAGTACTGCTTATGCAAAACATGGGTTCTTATGCACAAGCAATTTGCTTATTTCTTATAATTTGTTGTTTCTTTGCAAGACAACAGTGTTTGTTTGGGTGGCAGGTGGAGGGCTTGTTTGTTTCAGTGGTCTGTCACACAGCATAGAAATTACAGCATGGAGTGATGGACACCGAGCCGAGGGCTTCTGTTTGTCTTCGGTTGCACAAGGTCAGAATGTACCTTGTCCGAATGTGCAGTCAAGCAGCACCCCTACAAACATGTGCACGCAAACATAGATTCATGAACTCTCTCTATTCCTCTCTCACTTCTGTTTCCTCTCGCTCGCACACATAAATTCACACGCGGTCCGTAGGGACCAGGCCAAAATGTCAACCTGAGCACATGGCTGCTTCCTGCTGCTGGAAGCTCTATGCTTAATTCATAGCAACACCTGCTGGTGGAAACGGGCACAGAAAATACCCTGATAAGGGAGAGAGGAAGAAGGAGAGCTTGAAAGCGAAGGGACGCAGGTATGGCTTGTATAGCTTTCTGCATGTCTTTCATACCTTGCTTCACATACACATTCACAGCAAACACCTTGACTCATATTAGACCAGCATAATCTAACTTTAAATCCCAACAGTTGAATCACTGTTGTGCTGAAGTTCAGACAGACCTCCCAAAGCCACAGAGTGTAATGAAGTCTATTCCCAAATTGAGTTCAGGCTGAATCAAATGTGGTATTGAATCATCTAGACTTTCCTGGCATGTAGGAAGTTTAAAAGTTCTAAAAAAAAGTGTTGAGTTGTGAAGGGAATTGAATGTAAATTGTCATAGAAAGTAATTTTATAACAAGTGGCAGGAAGCTGGTAGAGTGTTCCATAGAGAAAGGAGTTAAAGTGAACTGTAGTATTAAACTATGGTATATACAGGTATGTTCGTACAATGAGTATATTTTTAATTTCCAACAGAAAAATCAATTTCAGAACAGATTACAGGTATGCACAATATATCAGAATGTTTTAATTTCAGTCAATTTTGGATATTTAATTATGCATGCTCATTTTCTTTTCTTTTTTTGGGGGGGGGGGGGGGGGGGGTTAGCATTATTCTACAGTCATCTGATGCTCACTTAAATTTAGTTTTTAATAACACTTATAATTAAATAATAATATTTAATGTAGTCTTTATAAAATCTCTAAATAATTATCTTTTTCATGGGTTGTATTTTAATATTGTACTGATTAAATTCACATAAAATGGTTTATTGTACCTTTAAACAATAAAATGTAATAAATAAAACAATAAAATTCAAAAAATATCATTTTTTATTTTATATACTTTTTGATGTACTGTAGGGCATAACATGAAGAGCTCAGCCGTCTGACAGTTTGCATATATCATGCTTTGTGTATGTGCTGTAAAGCAGTCCAACTGTTTTCTCGTCTACGTAATCAAATATGTGTCCTTTGCTGGTAACCATAAAAAGTAAGCAGTGCCAGAGGATTTTTTTCTTCCTTCTGTCACCATGCAAGTCTGAGACAGAGAGAATTAAATAAAGGACATCGACAGACTTGGAATGTGATCAGTCATCTTACAGTAAGAAGCGAGGGGTAATTATCGGTGAAATACAGCAAACCGTCCTGTCAGCAGATTCACACGCATTAATCAAGAGATCGACACAACAATTGTGTTTCAACAACAAGTGGCCTTTGGCCGGCAGCCCCACCTGCCGAGCGACCATCACGCGCTCGGCTTGGCTAATGAACGTTTGAATGTAATTAGAGAGCAGTATCTCTGAAATTAGGCCTGCCATAGCATTAATTACACAATTACTGACAACGGCGACTCAATCGGTCTGCGGGAGGGGGAGGGGGAGGGGAGGGATGGAGGCTGGCTGGGTGTTTGAACTTTGGACGCAGCTTTGATTCATAGTCTAGGCTTTGTAGAAATATCGCCTTTGCCAAGTTAATTTGTAAAGGCCAGCATATTTGGGAAGAGAAAATCAGGCTGACCTTTTCCTGAAACAATGCCAGCTTTTGCTCAGTCTTTGTCTTTCTCGCAATGGCTGAAGTCTT
This sequence comes from Cyprinus carpio, assembly GCF_018340385.1. Classification (NCBI taxonomy): domain Eukaryota; kingdom Metazoa; phylum Chordata; class Actinopteri; order Cypriniformes; family Cyprinidae; genus Cyprinus; species Cyprinus carpio. The sequence goes on along the minus strand of NC_056619.1, from coordinate 18,288,818 downwards.
TTGTGTTGTTCTCATATTTCTCTTTCTGCGGTTTGTGCTAATTGAGGGCCATACCGTTCGATTAATCAACTCTAATAGAGCAAATGCGCATCAGTATTGTTGTTGGCTCCAATGGATGTTTTTGTCTTCTCTCATTTACCGTAGATTCCTCTCAAATTAGCTCACTTAAAACAAAAGGGAAGGCAGGGTCTTGTTCAATCATGGCAGTAAGCTTTTAATCATCTTTTTTGCATAGTGAGCTCTGCCATGTAATGAGCTTCTATCTGGACTGTTTGCAGTAGAGTCACATATCTCCGCCATCATCTCTCTCTGTCTGGATGTGCCAGTAGCGTGCCCACACTCTGGAGTGCTGTCTTTGTGCAGGACTGTAGTGTCACGGCTCTGTAAAGAGGAAGACCATATCTCCAGTCACCCAGCCAGCCTGGAGCGGTCCTGTGGCAGCACCTCATCAGTTGGGATGGCAACTCTGCTTACAAACCTTCCCCACACTTTTTTGGAAAGGTCAAAGGAAAGCAGGGTGAACAGGTTGAAACACTAGAGGTGAGGTGTTCATTAAATTTGCAGTAATATTATGGGCAGAACCTTCACTCTTCCAGCTATGGTTGTCATAAAAAAAATAAAAATAATAATAATAATAATAATAATAATCATAATAATTAGCCAAGCAATATTTAATATTTATCAATGCTTATTTTAATACTATATTTAAATATATATATATATTTTTTAAGCATTTCATATTTATAAATATTTATTTATGTATTTAACATATCATTTACTTTGATTGTATTTTTTTATTTAATTTAATTTTGTTTGCATGTAAAAATATGTATTTTTTTCATTGTACTACCTAACAGTTATGTTATAGTATGCTATTGTAACACTGATATTTTTAATGAACTGTTATGTTCATAGTTTCAGTTTGCATTTTAATTTAAGTGTTAGTAATAGGGTTGTGTGTTATCTTTATTTTTATTTTTATTACATTTCTATTCTAGATGTATTTTTTGTTTACTTGTTGTTGTATTTTTACTACTTAGAAAGGAATTTTGCCTTGGCAAAGAACTGAAATAAATAAGTTTAAGTTTTTCATGTAATATTTATGTTTTATGTATCTGCTATTTATTTTAATTACTGAAAATCTAGTTAACAGTCACAACACTGGTATCGAATGACCCATAGCACTTGCACTTTTTGCATCCCAAGTTTTCAAAATCTTAATGGCATTCATACTGAAAAAACTTCATGACATAAGACACTTCCACCCACGTCTCCTCGACTGTCTTGCATTATCCAGACTTGTCCAGTCAGCTGTCTGCTTAAGCCCAGCTTCAGGTGAGAGAATCCTCCTCACCTCTTTACAGCTCCGTACCTCAGATGCTGTATTTATTACAGACTTTTTATGGGACCTTTAAAAATTCCCTGATGAATTTTGGAGGCTTATGAAAACACTCTCAACCGACTATTAATATGGTTTTGGTGGGAAACTCCCACCACCATCTCCCCATGGGATTGTGAGGAAGTACTTTAAAATTCCTTCTCATTCTGCTTGTCTCTGAGACTTTTTCAGAGAGGTTTTAGATGTTCAACGTTGTGCTTGTCAAACCCATTTGGCCAACATGCAACAAACATACAACTACATAGATCTGTTCATGAATTAGCTATGATTCTTGGTATGTTTTACATGTTTTTTGTCTTAAAAAAAAAACAGTTCATACAGTATTCTCAAAGCATCGTTTTGATACCTAAAATAGATTTTCATACCAGTTAACCCTTTCTTATATGTATTTCAGATTTTAGACTTGAGTCTCGGCCCTATTGAAATAGGTCATCTGATGGCCCATTTTCTCCCTACTACTTCAGAAGTGAACAGAAGGTGAGCGTCAGTTAAAGTGGTGGGAGGGGCCCAGGGGATGATTGACAGGCCCATGGGAGCTGTCCTTAGTAAAGAAGTGCTGAAGCAGGGAATTCATCCACATGGCTCAAATATTCACCAACACAAAGGAGCGTTCCTCCCTCTCTGGTGGCTCCATTGTGAATCTCACTGTACCTAGTTCTGTCTTCCTAATACAGCTGGGGAGAACATATCAGCCTGGGTGTGTCTGTAACAATGGATGATAACACTGCAACCATTCTTTGGAAATGAAAGTGTTAGCAGCTGCACTGAGGTATGTTCTCATATAGTTTCAGACTCACCAGTCCTACCTTGAAGTTTTGGTCTCATACAAGCATTGTTTCATGGCATTCTTATACTATAGCTAATTCAATAACATGTGAGGTGTTCCGCTGGCAGATCATAAAGCATGTAGAGGGAGAATGAGATTTGGGCTGCATTAGGCTAATGTCGTTCTGCGTGGCAGAAGGCTAAGCAGCACTTCGTGGCGGCCCGGGCTTTGATAAATCAGACTTCCTCTCCCATCCCCCTCCAACAAGCCTCGGGAATGGCAGCCAGTCAGACGCTCAGACTAATCAAGTGAATGGAAATGCATGGGTCCAGTTAGCTCTACCTCACCTCTATCTTTTCACACAGACTGTGCTTCACCAAAGCTAGCATTGTACTGCTCTTGGATGAAGAGGTCTTGAAACTCTGTTGTGTTTTATCACGCAGCATACTCATTAAATATACGCAGTAGGCTCTTCACAATAAGCAGCAGCATGGAGGAGCAGGGAACAAAGCCCGGCCTTACTTTCTATCTTACTATGACCCCGAGAATAAAAAAAAAGTGTTCACCAGTGGAGTCTGGTATTCTCAGAGCTTCTGAACTTGATGCATTCCTTTGCATGTACAGTATATATGTGACCTGCTACGTCATTTTGAGTCTAACATAAAGCAATCAAAAAGCTAACATAAAGCAATCAAAATTGTAATTGTTTTGCTTATAATCATCGCAAATGACTCAAAATAATAGAGCACATCACATATAGCAGCCACACATGATTACTTGTTCAGTATTGGCAGAACTTTAGGGTTTTGTCCTTCTGTTTGGGTGCGCTCGTAAACTGGTGAAACTACCCATATGCAGAAGCAGAAGGCCCTGTCAAAAGGGGTAGAGAGAGAAATATAGAGAGAGCAGAATGAAAGCGGGAAGGAGAGAGCTTGGATCAGCGCACTGTGTTTTGGCTAAAGCCAGATGGCTGGTGCATTAGCTCCAGCACCTCAGCCTGTTCCTCCTGTCCTCTAGCTGTGTTCTCCACAATCAGCGTAGAGCTTTATGAGCTGTGCAGAGCTGCTGTTTTATCCACGAGCTGTTTGCATCCAATCTCTATCCTATCACATTTAACTTTACCTCCACCTCAAAATGCCTCAAAGTGAGAATGCTGGGGAATAAGAGCATAAAAAAGCATTTAAAGGCTAGCGAAAAAGCACAAATGAATAAAACAGATGCAGAGGCTACACTTTATTGGCTTGCGAGGCGGTCTAGGCTGCTCCTGTGTGATAGGATTGGACTCAAAAGTGCTGATTTCAAACCACTACACTTTGTGGTATGGCTTCATCACAGTGGTTAGAGGCCTATCTTGGAGCTGCACAGCTTTTCACAGGGAATCCCAGCAGCAAGGGTCTTTGGTACCTGAATCCGCCTCTGGTTTAGCACTTCAGCAGGCCTGGACCATCTGCCTTTAATTGATTGAGCACCTTATCAAGTTGCCTCTATTTCTATTTTAATCTGCATCGGAGAAAATTGTTTCAGTTTAATTAAATTAAAAGAATATCATTAACTTCTTAATGATGATTGATGTATAAATAACAGTAACATTTAGGAAATATCAAACAATTAGGCCTCAGGCAGCTGAATGTGTAATTGTCCTTTTACGTGCGTTTCTGCGAGCGAGATTACTTTTTTCTTTGCGCAATCACAGCAGCTCTGCATCAGCACATCAATGTAGCACAACATCACCAATTTTATTTTTCATTTTTTCACCCTACTGCTAAATGATAACCCCTTCCACCTACTCTATTCAAGAAGCTGTCAAAAACGCATTTATACACACATACACACATAACCTCCTCACTCACGGCTGTCTTATTTTCTTGTTTTTCCTCCATTGGTGCTAAAACAAATGGCAACAGAGAGGACCCAGAAAAAGGCTGAAAAGTTGACATTTAAGTGAAATGGAGCCCAAATGGGCCGGTGGGATACAGTAATGATGCTGGAGAGGCTGGGACTCAAAAAGAAGATTTATGGGCTTCGGGAGCCCATCATATTTTAGCCGTCAGTGCACGCTGTGGGTGGTTTATGAGGACTTGAGGGCTTTTCTGTTGAGCCTATCACTTGCGGCCTTTTGTGACTTACTGACATGCAATGTGTGGCTGCGGACAAGGGCTCTAATAGTCAAACTGTCACTGGCTATACACTTTCAATCGCAGTGTCTATTTTATATGCTGCATTCATATAGCAACAATTATTGTATGGCTTTTATAAATGCACTGATGGATGGAAACAATGATCTATTGGCTTAAAGAGCCAAAAATTCCTAAATAAAATTTCTGTCATCATTTATTCAGCCTCATGTTGTTCCACATCTGTATGACTTTGTTTCTTCTGTGGAACATAAAAGAAGATATTTTAAGTCAACAACAAACATTGTTTCACAGTAGAGATAAAAAAAAAAAACGATTATTTAAGAAAAAACTGAAGAAAGTAAGTCAAAAAGGGTTGAAATGATATGAAAGTGAGTAAATGATGAAATTTTTCTGTGATCTCTTTTCACTCAGTTCATGTTCACTCCCATCTCTGTTTTTGACTGTTCCCCACTGTGCCAATGGAATAATTGACAAGCCGGAGTGGCCGAGGTGTCTCTGTTCATTTGCCAGGCACTTTGTCTGTTTTAATCATGCCTTTAATTGGCAGTGGAATGGGGATGAATGGCAGTGGAAAGACAGGGAAGGGCTGCAGTGTTGCTTTGTACGTCTGAATCTTAGCCCCAGGGATGAGTTGTGACAGAACGGAGGTGTTTGTCAGCTGCTAGATTAGGTAAAGATCTGGCAACCTGCACCAAAGTCTGAAAGTAGACTTTTGGGCCCACCTCTCAGGGCTTTTGGCAAGGTTTGCTCTATTAAATTGTTAATACCAGTTTGGTTTGGCCGGCTGCCTTCCTATTTTAGTGCTGGCTGGATTCATCGTCATCATCCTTCCAGGTAGTGACTCAAGAAACAAACCATCAGTGAAACACTCTGTTCCTGAGTCTACAGGATTAGCTCCTCCAAAAAAAGGAAAAAGAAAATCCTGTCATTTACTCACCCTCATGTCGTTCCAAACCTGTATGGCGTACTTTCTTCCAGTGAACATAAAAGGACAAATAAAATGCCTGTACAGTGAATGAGACTGAGGGTTTCTTCTAGCTTTGAAATGTTGCAAAATAACCATGAAAGTAACATAAATGTACAGTAGTCTACGTATTTGACTCGAGTGCTGTATTTCCAATGTCATTTAATCACCAACAAATGACTCTCATGAATCTATTTTTTAGTAAATCAGAAAAATACAGTGTAGTCCGATTCATAAGCAAATGACTCTTTTAAAGAATCATTCTAAAAGACTAACTAGTTGCTACTGAATCAGTTTAAATAATCCATCTATATGCTGTGCACTATATGCACATTATATGCTGTTTTACACAAAAAAAAATGCATTTTTAATTTGATCCCTTTTAATTTATAAAATTATTATCAGTACTTAAATTCAAACAGCCAGTTAATGATTGCAGAATAATCTTTTTTTTTTTTTTGAGCGATCAGTTCATTTAACAGACAGATAGTTATGAAAGAGGACACCTCTACATTTAAAAACCTACCTATTCTGATACACAAAGCACAAGAGTAACTGTGGAAGGGGAAAATTAGAAGATTCCAACAGAAATAAATCCAATGAGACATGGAGAGTCAGGGTTTCAGGAATATTACCCTGGTAAATGCAATAACTCAGAAATGAAATATATGAACATCTCATTTCCCATATTTGCAACCTGATTAGTGTCAACAGCAGCAGAGGCATGTCTCTGCCCTCTGCTTCACACAGTTTGAGAAATTATGTGTAGCTCATGTAAGTAAGTAATAACAGGCAGAAGCAGGGATCCCATTTAAGAGATCATTTCCTGAGAGAATCCTGAAACTGCTTTAAATAGCAGCAGAACACAAAAATATGGATTTTCTCTCTGTAAATGATAGCTGGCCCAGTCTCTCCATGGAATCACAGAGAGCCAACAGTGAGAGATATATAATATCTCAGGACAAAGTTACAATTTCACTGACGGGAAAAATTACCATAAGAGTAATGGTGATAGAAAGGGAAATGGAATTGGGAAATGACATGAACCAGACTTGAACTCGCCCACATGTGTGGCATAACTGATGTCAACGTGTACTGATTGTTTACCCAATGGACGGACACAAGTATTTGTTCATAATAGACATACTAGTTTTTTTATTATAATATTTTGGTAACATGTTTTTTTAACATGTGTTTTAAGAGTTCTTAACTTAATGTTATAGTATAGTACATTTGTTGTAGTAAAATTAAAATATCCTTTATTTAAAAATAAATATATAAATACATGCTTATGGAACAATAAAATAAAATAAAAATAAAAAAAAAACATCCCAAACAAAAAACATCCCATTATTATCTCATTTATCTGTCATTCCTTTGGATAAATATCCCATTCTTATTGCATTGTATTATGGTCTTGTTTATCTGTCATTCCTTTGGTTTTAAATTTTGGTTTTATATGTTTTATTCTTTCTGTTTTATGTGTTTATGGTTTAATTTTAATGTACAGCACTTTGGTCAGTCTTGTTGCTGTTTTTAAATGTGCTTTATAAATAAATGAACTTGAACTTGAACTTACATTTTGATTTGGTCATGATTAAATGTAAAGACTTGTTTTTTAGGAATAGTCAGTGAGAATTATTCAGTGACTTGATTTTGATAACTGATAACAAACTTTTGTGTGATTTATTAAAAGAACCATTGAGTCATTTGGTCATGAATCAATCTACAATTATTTCATTTTTATTTTGTTTTGTGTTGTTTTGCAGTACCCAGCTATTTCCATTGTCTTTTTTATCTCATCACATTGATTTCTATGAATGGATGGGCTGCTCTTTACTAACAGGAAGGGAGGCTGCTGGTAGAACTGAATCCACCTGCTTATTACCAGGAAGTGTTAACACTGTGTCAACACTGTTTGAAAGATTGTTTCTTTCGCTCATGACTAGCCAAGCTCTCTGTCTTTTATCTCACTTTTTTTCTTCACTTGCCTTTCCTTCTCTCCCACAGAGTGCTAATGTCTCACAGTTTACGTGCAAATCACATTTGTTCCCTAAATTGTTTATCACTGACAGTACAGCCTGCATGAGAAGGTATGCGTTTGTGTGTCGGTCTGTCGGATATTCTGCATTGACAGAGGTACGATGCCCTCTTTAAATCAACAAGCACCTAGTGTGTATTCAGCAGGCCAATTAAGAGTCATTCATTTACTAATGGTGGCCCTGTAGAGGTCTAAACTGCTCCTGAAGGCTAGCCAGCCGACAGACAGCGCACAAATCTTAGCACAGCGCTAACTCAGCTTAGCTCAGCTTAACCCAACATTACTGCCACGCTCTTCCTCTGCCCACTCAGCACATTCACAGCCCTACTTTCCCTAGTAAAAAATCTAATTGAATTCATTATTTCCTATTTTATGACTTTAGCTGCAAGTTTAATTTCAGTAAAATGACCCACTCGCTCCCCAACCCAGCGCTGTCTTGTTCTTTGATGCTTTTGTCATGTAGGCGGTAATGCTGATGATCTTTTAAAGGTTTCTTTGGTGAATCTGTATCATTACCAAACTCTCATTTTGAACCTTTTCAACCTTTTTCACTAAGCCAGACAACTGTTTACCATTTGGTTGGAGGAAAAAATGTTTCTAGGACATATCAAATGAAGGTAAAAGTGTGCATGGATTTTTCTCTTTTTTCTTGTTTGAATTAATGTACATACTTAACGAAAATGAGTCATGACTTGAAATCTAACATAATTTTAACAATAATCTATGTAAATTTTTTGGATTCTGTGCAGATTATTCACCTTATTGACATGGTTTTTGTATTTATCAATATTATAGACATCTCATGTCATCTGAGAAATGTCATGAGAAAAGTGCTCCTTGTTTTAAACAACTGACAACAACAAAAGAATGCAAGAATCACATGAACACAATTGAGACAAAAAATGTAAATTAAATCTAGTGGTTTAAACTCACCAAAACAAAACAAGTGTTTTATGAACTAGATTAATGAATGACTGTAAATTGGCTAACTTCCAAGATTGGCCTTGTATTAATCCAGCTCACATCATGTTTGATCAGACCTAAAAAAAAATATATATATATTGTATATGACACAAAAGCTGCTTGACATTCATTACTTGTGTTTCTGTAAGTTGTTAGTACTACAGCAAAACAACCACAATGATCTAACTAAATCTGGTTGTGCTGTCCACATTATGAGCGTTAAATCTTTTGTTGTGTTTCTTTGTTTTTGGAACAATGGGAGATCAGGCTCTTTCACTCGTACGTCTTGGCAGTACTAATTTGAAGACGTTGCCTGTAGGCCTCCTGCTTTGGCCCTTTCGTGGACCACTGCAGGGTGCGGATGAGGACTTCCCTGGCAAACTGACCAGCTCACCCATCTTCCTGGCTCCAGGGCCTGATTCTCTCTGTTAAATCTCACTCATTCTCAGTTCAGTCAGGCAGTCTTCCATTGCTCTTGGCTTCACTGCTAGCAATGAAATGGCCACAGCGAGCAACAAACTAACCCTCCGCCCTTGCCAACAGAACACAATAACAAACTAGCTTAAGTCAGACTGTCTTTCTTTTCACAAGGTTTACTTTTTCACTCCCGGATCTTGGTGTAGAAATAGAAATAAACTCATTCGTCACTGTAGGAGAAGCAGCATGGGTGGTTTTTGGAGGAGACTGTGGTGAGATTCTCAGTGTCACCACTGGGTCCTGACAGCGTAGGTGGGCACATAATGGCATACTGTGTGCCAATGCCCAGGGAAATCAACCAGCTGGTGGGAAGTTTGAGAATACGCATCCTGCCGCGGGCATTTCCGTTACTTCATTTTCATGGTGTGGATGTATAAATAGACTGTGGGTCGTAAAGCATGATGACTCGCAGCCAGACACAGTGATAGTAAATTCATGTTGTGACGGTGTCAGGAGCAGATGAAATCTAATGCAACATGCATTTAGGCATGTCAACACAGTAAACGCATTGGCCCTGAAAGTAACGATACATAAACTTTATAAGACATATAAGAGGAACAAAATCATAATATGTCCTAATTTTTTGTGATAGCTGTACTGATGTTTTACTGTACAAGTTATTCAAATAATATTGACAAAAATCTAAATTTTAAACTAAAAAATGCTAATTATATTTTTATGGGCAATAACCTTTTTTTAAGTCATTGGAAGGTTTGGAAAAAATTTAATTTGGACCCTGCATAGAAGAATCTAGTAGAAAAACAATTTAGAAAAAGTTGATACTTTTTGTTAAAAGTGATGGGATGGATATTAATGGAAAAGTTTCTTTTTAAAATCAAAGAGGAAGGAGTGAAACAGTGGGAGTTGTACGGACAGAGGGAGTGATTGTGAACGAGATATACTTTTCCTAGCAGGCCCCGTGTTTATGTGTTTTGCTGTAAAGTTCTGTTTTCGGCTATATGGATTACAGGAGTTTTTTCTCTCAGGAGTCTTTTACGGTACAGTACTCAATTTGTGCCTCCTTTATCAGTCACAGCGGCTGTGTGTGCTGACACTGTGTTCAATGGGGTTTGTGTGTGTATGCGTCTTTATATACAGCGGTGGAGTGCAGAGGGACAGGCTTAGTTTTAAACACATGCCCGGCACGTCCGTCCGGCTTCAGTCCAGCAGAGGAAATAAAGAGGAGGTGAGACAAAAAGCTTCCCCATGGCTCCAGGCTACAGTTGAAGCAGCCACACAGGAATTCAAAATATCATTCTTCTCCAAGAGCATCTATTCCTCCACCCCCCTCCGCTCCCTCTTTCCCTTTTATAGCCTTCAAAACACCCGCAAAACGCACATGGCACACGCTCAGAGGACTTCTCCCTCTGGACCGGGCGGCACTTTTGCTCTAGTTTCACCTCCCTTCCTGCGTGAGAAATGATGATGTTGGTTTCCCGTTGTCACCTCGCTGTCCTTTGACTGCTCCTGAATTGCATAGGCTGTGTTGTTGCCCGACGATATATGGGGCAGCTTTAAGGAAATTGCGCTTTGGCATGGGGCCCCTGCTGTACAGCAGGCGGAGAATCGTAAGTGTCAGTGATAGACTGGGCTATATAAATAGCTTCGGTGATGGCAGGATAATGCATGGAGCTTTCTCCTCGCCACAGCTCAGGACTGGCAGGGAGACGGAGGGAAAAGCGGGCCATGTATTTTTTTTTTTTTTCAGGTCACTACGAAAAGCTCCTTGAGGTGCAGGAAGAGCCCTTGATTAATTATTATCGTCATCATCATCATCCTTAGCGGGAGCATAAATCAGCCAGACGTCAGTGTGGCTGTGGGAGAGGGGGGTGGGGGAGGGTCCGGTTGCAGGACTTGTAGCCTGTCGAATGGTTGTCAGTTTTTATTGTGTTTGATTTAATACACCTCCTCGTGACAGCCGCCCCCCAGTGATAGATCCAGTTCTGTCTTGTCAGAAGAACAGGAGAGGATCTGACTGGTGATGTGCTGGACCAGTGTTTAAAGCAGGGTGTATGCTATAGGATGACATGGATTTATGATGTATACCTCACTAAGGAGTACATGTTTGGCACTCAGCACTTTAGTTTGACTGGATTTTTTTTTTTTTTTTTTTTGCCCCAACCTAAAATATTACATACATAGGCTACATTCACACAGCAGCAGAATATGGTTGTCATTATTTGTTTTAGACTGAATGGAATCACACAGGACAACTAGTTTACTCAATTACTCAACACACTATCAGTGTTGAAAACAGTTGTGCTACTTAATACTTTTGTGGAAGTAATTATACACTATTTTCTTGATTCTTTAAATAATAGAAAATTCAAAAGAACAGCATTTTTAAATTAGACTTTTTGTGACAATGTAATTGTTTGTACTAATAATGTCATTATTTTAGTATATTATTAGCTTAGGTATATTAGTATATTATTATTAGCTGTCACTGTCGTTACAGCTTATTTATACATTTATATTTGTATACAATGATATACAGTTCTATAACATTTCTAATGTTTTCAGTTTACCTAGTGATTACTGAGAGTGGCATTTTGGCAAGTCCAGTTGGACTTGCCAAAAAAAACCTTGGACAGACCTTGCTCAACTTTTACGGATTTATCTGTTTTGAAGTGATTCTCATTTAACCGTTAATTAATCAGTTTACATAGTTTTGTAAGTGGCCTAAACTGTAGGGTAAGAAAATCTGAATGAATGAATATTCCCTCAGTTTTCATATCATTTTGCTGCAGTCAACATCTGTGGCAGTGTGACTGTTAAGGTGTTAGGAGCATCAGAGGCTATGTGTGTGAGAGAAAGAAAGAGAGAGAGACCCTTTTTTGCGTCACACTGACTGTTATGAATATATGTACACAGCTGTGGATTTGTCTTTATAAAAACTCTTTGACACGTCGGCTGCGGAACCACTTCATTTATTCCACTTGCGTAGATTAAGGCTGGCATTACTGGTAAGGTCACACCATGAATCATTGTTACCTTGACACCGGAGCTCTGCCGAGCATGGCCGGGCGGGCGGCAGGTCGGGCAAGCGGGAAAGCAAGCGGGCGTCACACCGCAGAGGCTGAGGGGAAATATCCATCAGTGCCTCCATTACCTGCTCCCACGCAGGCCAACACAAGGTCTCCTAGTGGGCATCAGGGTGACAGTGGGAATAGCTAATAATCGGGAGTGACGGGGGAATTTTTAAATGACAGGTATGTTGGGTAATCCAGCAGCATTGTGCTTTTTGTAGCACCTTTGGATCCTGACATCTCCTCTTCTCTTCCTCTGCCACACACACTTAGTCCCACCACCTCTCACATCTGTCACGGACAAGCACACACACACTTTCGTTATTAGTTTTCTTGAGACACTGAATAGATTTGTCAGAGTAACCCAATCTTGCACCAGTGAAAAATGATGAGCAACAGTTATTTTAAGACCTTCCAGATATTCTCAGAGTTTGACTGGCACTGTACCATAATGAGTGTGTATCTCCTCCCACACAGGGAAGGTGGGATTTATTCCTGTTAGCTCAAGCTAGTTGACACAAGAACTCTGCCTGTAAACGTGACCCTGTGACCCAATCCAGTAGTGTCAAAAAAATGATCTAAACCCAACAAATTGCTTATTCTCTCTTTTTGTCTCTACAAGCCAGTAAATCCTGATGTATTAAGATGTGTGTTTGTGTGTGCAAAAGTCAGGTTAAAATTACATTTTTTACATTTACATTTATACATTTGTCAGACACTTTTTTTTTATTCAAAGCAACATACATTGCATTTAAGGTACACATTTTATCAGCTAATTAATTAATAATGTTTTGTTTTTATTATAAAGTACACACACAAAACCTGACCTGTTTTGACAGTTTGCTTCAGCTCAAGACATCTATAGAGGGAGTCTGATATCATGGTTTCTCTGTGTCATATGGAATCTGATGTTGCTATTTATTACAGTAAAAGCTGTGCCTGATGTCATGCTATTTTCACTATAGGCCTTTTTTTATGTCGACTTCCCATTATAGTACACTCTTTCATACCCATAATACACTCTGATTAATAGTGTATGATAAGCATGGGATGATGCTATATTGCAGAAAAAGTATGCCAAGCTAAAACACACACACACACACACACACACACAGAACAGTGGCAATTTTTCACTTTTTTTATAGTTTTTTGTAAAAATTTTGTAATCTAATGAGCCAAAATGATGAAAAGTACTGTGCATTATACATTAACTGTTGTGTGTGTGTGTGTGTGTGTGTGTGTGTGTGTGTGTGTGTGTGTGTGTGTGTGTGTGTGTGTGTGTGTCTATGTGTAAATTAAATGGAGGATATGATGAACTTTGCTGTCATCTTCTCACTGTGAATAATCATAGAGGTCTATGTTCTCATTATCAGGGCTCCAGTGAGGCAGCGGACTGGCCTTGCTTTGTGTGAGACTGAGACTCTCAGTAATTCTTTGAAGGCCCATTAGCCTCCTCTATAGCCCAGCCAATAAAGAGAGGAGAAAATTAATGCACATCATATAGAGCAGCGGTTCTCAACTGAGTTGCAGGTCTATTCTTATAGGTTCATGGACAGCAAGGATAAAACAATGCTAAATGTGAATAATAAAATGAAACTAGCCATATAATAGTGCATAGTTTGGATAGCAAAACAAATAGGCTTTTTCTAAAGGAGGAGAACAGAACTCTGGTATAAAACGTGCCAAATAATTCAGACCCGAACACGAAGGTTGTGTGACATGACTTCATTCTTGAAAACAGTTTGAAAACAAAATGACCCAGACTACAGTACATTAAATATGGATTCACTTGCAATGAGGATAAACAGTTTATTTTGTACAGTGACTCATTGGCTACAAAAAGCTTAAACCAACATAATCCAGCCTTTAAAAAACGAATTTATCAAGTTTATGCAGCTTCCTGGCATGTTAATAAATTTCAAAGTTTGGTTTTACATACTTATGTTCACTTTTATAAGATAAACAATTAGCACAATAAACAAAAATACAGTTTCTGGGTCCTGAGACAAAACAATTTGAGAACTGCTGATATAATATGTCTGTGTTTGTGCTTGTGTGTGTGTGTGTGTGTGTGTGATATCTTCCAGCGTCTGTTTTGTGTCCCATCATGGCACTGGCTTGTATCTTTTTCACTGGCAGTTGTGAGGAGATTTATCCCTCTTTTACAATGGTGAGGACTGCACTCGTAACTCATGAATGAACTCCATTACACTCACTCAGAGTCCTGCACAATCCCACACATCTCCCTGCCATCAATCAGCCTCTCTCTCTATACATGTCCATTCACACCCGCCTATCGCACAAGCTCTTCAGCCTCCTGTCAATAGCCATCTGATCTTGGGATACAGAAAATATAAATTGGAATGGAGCTAATGCAAAATCCAGAATCAAGAGTTCTTGTTGATTTAATGTAACATGAAAATAATTTCTCTGCAGATGGATTCTGGGACAAAATTCAATGATTAAATTACCATATTGATAGAAATGGATATTGTATGTTAAATATTGGCTTAGGATCTTTGCAAATACATTAATGCTCATATATGACTGATTCAAACACAAAGAAACTTTTTTCAGAGGTGACTCTGACTCACCACATGTAGTCTATAAAGGGGACTGTTACTGTACATTGAGAAGGTCATATTGTGTTAGCAGATAAATCTGTGCACTATAGAAATGCTCTGCCATTGTCCCCTCCCCTCCACGTACAGAGCGGGGGGTTTGTCATGACTGATTTGGTAATAAAATGAGAAAGCTGTTGAGTCAGCTACAATGCTTCCATTCCACCTGCTTCTCTGTCACCCCAGACACACACACACCAGATGTGCTGTTACTGTCCGGTTTTCTGAGACTGCGAAGTTGTGGTTGTTTATATCAGTGTTTTCTTTGTGCTCCCCATATAGAATAACATCATTCATGCATTTTTTACTAGTTTTCAACATTGAAAATGGCTGTGATCTGAGGATCCTTTGATTAAACATTATTGTGAAGTAGATTAAAATGTGGCACTGGAATAATTTAGGGATGTTTTTCACTTAAGCTAAAAGAAGGAAGTTGAGTAATTGGGTTTTTTTATGTATGCAAATAGAACAAAACATTGATTAACACAAATTTGGGTTCAGTAAGAATTAATTTTATTGAAAGAAAATTATATTTTTATGCATTTTGGCTGATGCTTTTATCCAAAGTGACTTACATTGCATTCAATGTGCATTTTTTTTTTATCAGTTCTTGCTTTCCCTGGGAGTAGAAAGCACAACCTTGGTGTTGCTAATGCCATGTTTTACTGTGTGAACTACAGGAAAGCATGATACTTTTATTCAGCAAGTTAAATAAATAAAACGTGTTAAATCAATGCTTATATTTACCAAGGACACATTAGACTGATCAAGAGACAATAAAAACATTTAGAATGTTACAAAAGATTCTTATTTCATATAAATGCTGTTGTATAATAAGAAATGTTTCAAGTGCACCAAATCAACATATTACAATGATTTCTAAAGTGTCATGTGACACTGAAGACTGGAGTAATGATGCTTACAATTCAGCTTTATCATCACAGGAATAATTGTAGTAATAATTAACAGTATTACAGTAATTTAATCAAGTAATTGCATCCTTGGTGAGCATAAACAACTTCTTCAAAAAACAATTAAAAAAAAAATTCTACCAATTCCAAACTTTTGAAAGGTAGTACGAGCATGTATATATACACACAAATATACATACATTTTATTTGCTTCATATTGTCAAGAATGTAAATAATATATTCATGATTATTAAATTGTCCAACTTTAATAGGAACTGGGTGTAATTTAATCTGTTTCAGGAATCAAGACTTTTTCCCTTTTTCTTTCATATATTGAGCTCAGTCGCTAATTAAATCAAGCAGAACATCCTTTGATAAAAGAGATGTCAGAGTTCATGTAATCATGATAATGAGTGTTTGCACTAACTGAGCCGGTCTCTTGATTTCCTCTTCATTGATTCGAAACAAGCCTTCCCATTTTCTCTCTCTCTCTCTCAGTCCTGACACCTGTGAGGTGATTTATCCTGTAAACACACACACACTTTGCACCTCAGATGAGGCAGAAAGTGGCGCTTAACCCCAGCTGGCTGCACTTTGCTCACATAAACCAGTGCTCGGCGAGTAAACAAGAGTTAGCAAGCCGCCCCCTGAAATGAATATTGTATACACATAGCTCAGCTAAGTGTTGTTGTTTATGTCAGTGATGGTGTTTATGGCACTAGCAAGGCCTCTTAGTGCAGTTAAGTTTCCACAGCATCCCACTCCAGCCATCAATCCCCCCTCTCTCTCCATCTATCCCCCGTTCACTTGGGCTAATGCTCAGCACTCAGCTTTTGCTGCCTACCTCTCTGGTTCCTACTCACCTTCCTTCCTTACTTCCTTCCTTCCTTCCAGATGGTGCATTTCACAACCTGCTAGGCACGATCAATCAAGCCCAGATGCAGACTGGGCTATTAAGGTCAGTAATGATCGGCCTTTGAGCGTTATGGGCCCAGCTCCTGTTGTAAAGCCATGCATCAAACTTGCCTTTCCCAGCTCTCCTCTCACGCCCCTTAACAAGCTGGCTTAAAATATCGGCCGGCGGATAGGAAATGAAAAGGGTACAACCTTATCTCTCCAAAGACAGGCCTCTGTAGCCCTGAGGTGTAATAAAACTACAGGACTTAGCCGTCGCCAGGAGTCATCTCTTTTATAAGCAATATCTTTCAAAGTTCGGCTAAGCGGTGGGCACCGTTTGCTGGATTGCGATGTAATGTATCACATAGTGTGCGTTGCTGGAAGCTGCCTACGATAGCCGGCTCTGCTCCTCTTCCGTCGCACCCTGGGACTCCTGCTTATTACGGCCGGGCCCGCACGATCCTGCAAGACAATAGAACGCCTACAGGGATGGTGTGTGTTGTGTACGTATGTGCATATTCGTTATTTACGCTCCGACGAGTGATGGTATGGCCACAGTCATTTGTGTTTACGTTAGCATTTGTTTGAGGACGTGCCTGTGTGTTTTTCGAAGTTGAAAAATGTTCCTTTGTGCAAAAGATCCACTGCGCCTTTAAACGCCAACCGTCTCTCTCGTTCTTCCTCTCCGTCATCTCTCGCTGCTTCACAGACAGCCGTAGCCGCTAGCGTAATTTATGATCCACTCTTCGCAAAAAGCCTCTTACCCAGACTGCAGCTGGAGGATAAATCTCGCTCTCACCCCGGATAAAACGCTCTTGTCGTCCATCACATTTTTCTGACATTTATGCCTGTATATAAACAAGGTATTATTAAGACCTGATCATCAGCCATATGAACACAAAAAGCCGGCATGCCATGAACAGTGCTCTTAATGAATTAACTAATTAATTAATTACGGCTCAGAGGGCCACCCTTCTCCGACGCGCTCCTGAATAAATAAAGGCCTAGCGGCTCGGTGAGTGATGGCACTGTTTATCTCCTGTCTGGAGTCCAGGTGGTGTGTTCCTCACACCTCTATCAATGCCACCAGCCCCGCTAACATTTGTAAGCACCACATCAATTGCCCTCTTCATACATTAACTGAGGGTTTCTGCACATGCTTCTGGGGCCCGGATCATTCAGGAGCTCTGCTGTGCTCAATTCAATATGAATCAGGGTTTCTGCAAAAAACTGAATTGTGCCATAATCTCCCTTTCAATTCATGAGGTGAAATTGGAACCAAAGGGAATTGGAATTTGAATTGGAATGGCATAAAGTGAATTAATTTCTATTCATTTTAATTCTGCTTCCTTGTATTCAAATGTACAATTCTGTATCCTAATTTATAAACTGAGTTGCAATTTAAAGGCATTCTGAATTCAGTTCTGAATGGCACACATTCCTGGTATACTGTAGGTGTTAGCATTGTTATCATGTTATGAGATGGTTTTAGTGTGAAAGCTACCATAGTTTTATGCCATATATGCTGTACTGTAAAGTGAAGTACAGTATACTAACCGGTTGTAGAATTGGAGAGTGGAGAGATTGAAGGATGAGTGCGGTGTGGTCAGTTATCTTCTCATTGGCCCACCCCATAACAAAATACATTAATCCAAAAAAAAACACCATCAAAAAACATATCCCAACAACATCTTTTCCATACTATCCCCATAACACAAGAGATGCATTCACACTCATACACTATGTTGTGATGTGTGTTCTTCCTGTCTTATCTGATTATCCTCAAAAAGCATAGCAGATTTTATTGGTACAATAAAAGCTAAATATTGTTGTAAGTACACTACTCTGCAGTTTAAAACTCACAGTGAGACATGAGTTATGACTTTCAAGAATGTTTGTGCTTTACTCTTAAAACACTCGAGCTAAAGTTAAAAATAGCTTTCATTCTGGATCCTACAGTAGAGTTGTTTATGTAGCATGCATGATTCTGTTTATCTATTAGAATTTCTGTTGCATTTGTTTTGCAATTTTGTCATTTCAGCCTAGTGAGCTTCCTTGTTGTCTACTGTCTACATAAGCATAACATCCTAACCTAAGCATAAATCTTGTTACTGACTCATTTAGAACGCTCTTTATAGACATCATCTCCGAACACCTCACTCCTCATGTGAAGCACATGTGAGAGTACGGCTGTGTCCAAAATAATGTCATGTCAGTGTGTGTTCCAATTTTAATAAGGAACTAAGTTCTCAATATTAAATTAAACATGTTCTATAAGTATGCAAGTATGATTATATTTTCTTATTTGTTGGAATTGTCATGTGACAATGAAAGTGGGTGCACACTTCAAAAGCTCTTTCAAAAGTAGTAGGTTATCCTGGTATTTTCGTTAAGGGTTTTAAGATTACTGTGTGTTTCAACATTCTAGTGCTTTGACACACTTTGTAGAATGCTTGAGGAATTAGCATTTTTGCAGTTCTGGTTCTGGTTTATATATTTATATTTTTTAAATGCCTGAATAGGGTCTTTGGTAAAAAAGCTCAATATATTTTCACGATTTATTCTACCACATTAAAAATACAACTTTTTTGTGATTTTTTTAAAATGCTTTTTTAAATAGTTGGTTTAAAAACCAACATGGGTCTACAAAGGTTGTCAGGGATGATTTCCACTCATGATGCCTTAAAATGCTCACAACAGATGTAAGTGGATGTGTGCTCAGGTGTGTCAGTGATTTCTGGCCTGCCCACCTCCTCCCCCTCTATCAGAAATGAAGACATTGTTCCTGATGGAATATCAGCAGGAGCTCTTGGCTGTGAGCTGAATTAGGATGGAGGTAGGAGGGAGGCTCTGTGTGTGTGTTATGGAGCTGTGGGGTTATTTGTTGAGCTCACAGTCTCAGGTGTCAGACAGTGTTGAGTGAGTTCTCCGGCCCTGGGCTCTTCCCTCCTTTCTCTCTCTCTCTCTCTCTCTCTCTCACACACACACACACACGCACACACTCTCTCAAAGGCCACTTAACTGGCTGGGAGCTGGAGCGTGACCCCTCAGCCAGGCGGCGTGCTAAAAGCCAAGACCTGTAATGATGCGCCTTCCTCCACTCCAGCAGATCCAGCAGATAGGAGGTGACCTCTACAGTCCGACCTGTCCCTCACACACCCACGTTCTGTCTTCCTTGTCTCTTGACACCCCTCTGGTCTCTCTAATCGGAATGCTGCTGTGTCCTTTATGTATTGACTGTCACCCATATCAGTACTCCTGCCACCATACACTCACAAACATACATACTCTCCCTCTCTCTCTCTTCCACTCAGTGTTTCTCGCCGGGCTTTGTGCCGGCAGTGTTCACTTCTTCAGTCTTGAGTGGCAAGGTGACATTGCATGTCATATCAGCATTCCATGGCAGTCCCCTTTTCTCTTGAGAGTAATTATTTCTTTCGGAGTGAAAGGTTCAATTTGCTATAAAAGAACAAGAGCTGCAGGTACAGAGAGAGGGAGGTGGAGGACGAGCCATATCTTGGCTGTTTGGTGTGTTCTGGACAGGCTGTTCTCATTGGGGAGTTGAGAGAGAGTTTAGGGTGAGGGCGGGCGGCAGTACTCGCTGACGTCAGAAGAGTTTCAGGCCAATGGCTCCTGTGCCAGCCCACATTACATCAGCGCTCAGTGACACTGGACTGTTGCAGGGACCGTGAGGAGAATGTGAGTCCAGCGCGAAGTTGTTGTTTTTGTTTTTTTAGGGAAACAGTTCATCTTGTCAGATGTGTAGCCAAATGACCCAGGATCACACTTTGAGAGAGGAGAATGCTGGAGTCGGTGTGTTCTCACTGCTCAGAAAAAAAATTCACTTGTGAATTGGATTCTCAAAGAGTGATCATTTGCTAATTATCTTGTCAAACTGTCACCATGCAAAGTCTGCAGTGGTACTTTTTAGGGATGCACCAAATATTTGGCAACCGAAATTATTCGTCCGAAAACAGCAAAAAAAATAAATTTCATAGTGCTGAGCAATCAGAAGTAAATAATTTTTCCGACACATCTATAACCCCTCAACCCTAGGTTGATCTATGAATTGATTTAATTCAAACGTTGCCATATTAACAAAACCCAAAACAGTAAGCACATAAGGAAAAATCCACACGCACACTCCGGTATTACCTACCTACCCAAAAATCTTACTTCCTTCTCTGCTAGTCTTCAGAGGGTACTGATTAAGAGATTACTCTCTCCCCCGAAATACCTCCAAAAATAACAAATTAAAATAATAAACAAAAACAACAAACAGTAAACCGTAGCCAGAACTGGCGCCCCCATTTATTTAACATTCTTTCGGTGTTCGGCCGAATAAGTGAAAAGTCAAATAATATGTACCAAACAATGACTAACGTGATCAATTAGTGGGACGCACTAATGCAGCAAACATGTCGGCAGTGTGAAAGTATTAACTGTCAGAGAAAGATGCAGAAATCATTACAAGCACGAAGCACAGACAGCGAGAGACTGTTTAGTGCTGTATCACGTCTCCAATGAGAAGAAGAGGTGGCTGATGCTGGTGGTTAGGTTACTGTATGATGATTGAAATCACGAAATTATCTCAAATGATTAGTAAATAAACTGCAGAATGTTATATTTTCTAATGCACACACAAATTGCATGTATTCTGACAGCGCTGCATGAGCTCGTGGCGCCAGGGTTCAAAGTCTAAAGCACGAGGAAAAACTACGCTAAACTTGTTACTCGTCAGACGCTCAGTAATGTTTTTGTACATAATTGATAGGATACCACACAAACCAAAGCAAGTCCTTCTGCTAATGTCAGTGTTGTTTTGTCTGGAGTCAGTTGTGTCTTGGAAAATATGTAATAGGCTGCTCATTCTTCTGAGCGAACTTGAGGTAATCTTGATAGTACGATCATAACATGAATGCGGAATAGTAAGGTATTTATGTTGCATATCTTGTATACAAGCTATTATCAACATTATCAAATGCCTTGCTTTAGGACACTGTCAAAACTTTGTTGAAAGCTAAGATTCATCACAAAGTCAATTAAACATCACTGGTGAGCATGTCAGGAAAGAAATCTCATACAATCTCCAAGATTTTTCTCAGGTGGCAAAATTGTGGCAAAAATCGCACAGTGTGCGCCAGGCTTTAGAATTCTCCCAGAATCCCCTCCAGTAAATTTCCACAATCTCTTTCTACCCAGAGATTGGTGTGTGAGAGTGTAAGTGTGTGTGCGTTCTGCTGGGTGGGATTAGGCGTTCTCTCCAGACTGGCAGAGGTGCTTATTTAAAGCAGCAAGCTTGTCATGGGGACTATTTAAAGTGGAAGCTTTAGCTATTGAAGTCTGTTTGCGATTTGAAGGATACTGTGTGTGTGTGTGTGTGTGTGTGTGTGTGTGTGTGTGTGTGTGTGTGTGTGTGTGCGCGCACAAGTGCAAAGGCTGGTGATTTTTGGCTCTTAGGTAGGTGCGTGTTTGAGATTATGAATTCTTTTTCTGAGAGTTTGTGGGTTTGGGGGTTTTAGGAATTCTGCTTGCGGACAGGGTGGGTTTGGGGTCAGTTTTTGCCTACCAAATGTTCCCCACATGGATAGTAACACCTGAAATCATCTGCACTGAGAAAACTAGACATTGGTTTCCATGTGGAAACTGGAAAAAGGTTTCTTTGAGGGCTATGATTAGGGTTACGTAATAGAAAATATTAGTCAATAGAAAGGAATTATTGTAGAAATGTGGTGTTTTTTCACAAGCAGAGATTTGATGGCTGTAGCAGCAGGGTTGTAAAATGGATGAATTTAAAGATGCATCTCATCAGAGAAAGTTTCAGCAATTTTAAGCACAACACTCTGTCAGCACGCTAAAACTCTCTCAGGGAAGTTGTATCTCTTAATTCATCTGCTTCAAAGCACCACCACAAAAAATAATAAAAATCTACATAAATGTGTCAACACCAGTAATCTTGGACCATGTTGGCCATCGCTAATAATTATAAAACAATCTGTATCTCCCCATCAGTTTGATGCAGCTTTCTCTATTTATTTTAGAGAAATCAGTTTTTCTCTCTACAGCAAATCCAAAATTAATGTCCGGAAAAAACAGCATGCTGTAAATTATTCAAACACACTTAAGAATGAATATGGACTAGACAGAATTTGCATACTTTATCTGTCTAGATGGATGGATGGATGGATGGATGGTTGGCAGTGATCCAGACTAGCTTACTAGGCATTAGAGATTATGCATGTGTTCACTTCACAAAGGGCTGCCCGTTACTGGCAATTTAAATTGCAAATCCTATGTTGGTCATTGAACTATAATCTCCTGACTCTATGAACAATTACCTCTCCTTCCACCATCAGATAAATAAGTGCCTCCTCCTAATAAGCCTCTACTATAGGGAACTAATGGCTCCCTCTTGCTCTTTTAATTTCATTCATACCTTAACATGAGAAATTAATTATTAATCATCAGTAAACAACAGTTTAAGATGCTGGCCGCACCATTGTCAGCTAATTGGCTCATTAAGAGTAACATTAGGAGGGAGAGAGGCTGTCGACAGGCCCTGCAGGACCCAGTCGATACACCTCGTGCATGAAGCATTGATCTCCACTGAGCGTCGCCCAACCTGATTAAAGCTCAATAAAGCCTTTCGGCTGCTCTCCGATGTACAGAACAGCACCCGTCTGCCCAAGAGATCAACCTGAATTGGAGTTGCTTCACTTCTTCTCACCCTGTCCCCCCTCTTGCCCTCTTTAGGTCCTGGGAACAGCTCCTCTGAAGGTTCTGCTTTGGCTGTGAGGCTAAATGGGTTGGTGGAAAGATCAATATGGAGTAGAAGCAGCATATAATATACAAAGCATAAGCATGGTTGTAAATAAGGAAAGCTTGCTGGTGGTACAGAACGCAGCATACTGCTTCATTACACAGTGTTGGATAACTCTTGCTAGACAAGGACCATCTCCTCTGCCACTGGAGAGTGACACAGTGCTTCAGAAATGCAGTCTGAAATATTCGAAAGAACTGACAGTAGGTTCAGAGTTGAAAAGCTTAGAACTTGGACAGTGGAGGAGGTGCAAAGCACAAAAGCTTCTGGGTATATGTGTGCGTGGAATGAAAAGCTGTTTTTGTTCTCACATGCTTTCTTGGTTGACATCAGCCTGTCTGAACACCAATATCACACAGACAACACCATTCAAAAGTATTTCATATACAGCTGCATACCATATACCACACTGAAAAACATTTTGTGTAGAAACAATTTTGACTCAGAAGTTGCTGGGAAATTTCTCAAACTATTACAACAAGTACATTGAATTAAACGACATTTATAGGTAGAACATCTAAATAGTATTTTGCTGTGAAACATATTCCAGTAATCTTTGTTTTATTTACTACTTAATATTTACAGTGTTGTTTTACTATTATCTATATACTATTATAGTGTTCTTAATCATTTAAATGAGCTTTTGTTTTTCATATTTTCAGTTTTTATTGTAATTTTAGTTTAATTTTAGTCCTTTTTGTTGTGCTTTCTATCTTTTTATTAGTGTTTTTCATATTCATATTTCAGGTTTAATTGCATTTTATTTCAGTTTTACTTTAAGTTTGTTTTTATTTTTGCATTTCAGTTTTAGTTAACAATAATAGCCCTGCTGAATATATACAGATATAAATAGATATTGAAAGGTATAGATTGTTCTTCTTCAAATATGAAACATTTGTGGTCCATCTGTACTCAGTTGCATCTGTACTCGCTGTAGAGATGCATCAGCATAGACTTCCACCGTCATAAATCCCACCCATCCTCATACAAACACACACAGACCCATAAAACGCCTTTACACACACTAAACAAACTCATTGAGCATCAGTAAAGGTGGAGACTTGGCTTGATGCACTAAACACACAGTAAAGGAACCTTTTTGGCTCAGGAGAAATCTTATGTTATCCAAGAGAATGTTGAGAGATTTCCTGTGGGAATAGATGATCGTTATTCATTCAACTGTTGGATGTATCTGAATTTCATTGGGAATTGCTGCTATGGTACTCTGTTTCCTTTTTATGATTTGGGTTGTGTTGGATTTTGAGGATACAGGTTGTTATTAAGTGGCTTATCTCCATCCGTCTGCTCGCCTCTCCTCTTTCTCTCTCGCAAGGCAAACACCTGTTCCATCCTTTCTCATTCCCTTGCTCAGCTCAGCCCAGCTCACCTCTGGCCAGCACCCCCTGATCTGATCGAGACCTGGAGCAGGTGCTGCCTGGAGATAGAGAAGACTGAGATCAGGCCTTACAGTCCAATAACTACAGCACTGATCATCTCTGATTCTGCAGACATAGCTCACTCACACACATATACACACAGAAGCTGATACGCACATAAAATGGTGAGAATCATAGGGTGGAGTGTGTCTATTCAGCTTGCACTGTGTGACAATACACACACACAATCGTTCACACACAGTTCTTTCAGCGTCTGCTGTGCTGTGATATTCAAACAAGGTCAGCAGGCCAGTAAGCTATGGTAGAGTGGATGAAAGTCCAAAAGAAGTTCAGATGTTAACAGTGAGAAATTCATAGTCTCATCTTCATACAAATAGCATGTTAGTGGAAATCACACTCTATTATTTTTAATTAATCACTTTAAAATATTGCCTTTGTTATTGTTTTTTTTTTTTTTTTTTTTTTTTTTTTTTTTTTTTTTTTTTTAAATAATGCAATTTTAACGAAAGCAAAACATATTAGTATATATTCTTTTATTTTCAAAAGACTCAAATATACATGCAATGGCCACCAGTCAGTAGAGCTGAAACAATACAAAATAATGGGTTTTTATATTGTCATTTTACTAAAGCAAATTTTTAAAATATCAGTAGTATTTGAAAAAATACAAATAAAAGAAAAATAAAACTAAAAGATAGATACTTTCCCAATACTTTTCTGTTATCTCTCCACTAAATTGAATGAAATTAAATAAAAAAAATTTTCTCAGTAATGTAATAACATTAAATCTCAAAATTGAATGAAATTGAATGAAATAGCAATATGATCACCTCGAACGTTTTCAGAGGGTCTAAATCTGGATTCATTGCTTCCCATTGCTTTAAGAAGTGTTTAGCATCATTGTCCTACTGAAAGACCCATGACTTCTGATGGAGACACAGCTTATTGATGCTAGCTTCAACGTTTAACCCTGAAAGGCTTTAGTAATCTGATTTCTTAATTCCATGCACAGGTTCAAGGACTATATAAACTGTACATATACTCATTGACCCCACAGGCACTTTCAAGATGTCACTTATTTTCGAGCCATTTTCCATTCGCTTCATTCTGGTTCCCTTGTTCTTAAGTTTCCACTCCTCCGATAGTCCCCTCGGCCCTCCAGTCGTCCGTGGTGCAGGAGGATGGGGGATTAACGGATCAGTTCCCAATTTCCCCTCAGCCAGCTCGCCCATAATCACATCATCTTACACCTGACAAGAGGGATAAATTCCATTAGCTTTTATTAGCAGTAATTATCCCCGGCTCTCATCCCATGCAGTCCCCATCCATTCACCCGCTTCTCCTCTCTCTACTTTTTTTCCTTTTATTCCTTTTTGTGCTTCTCATTTCTCTGGCTTTTTTTGTTCCCGGAGTCTATGCTCACCCACTGTGCCGCTCGCCCTACTCTTCTGGTTGGCTTCACCATGGCTTTTAATTAACACCCTCAGTCACAGTCAAGCAGGCTGCTTCCTGGAGCCCTCTGCTCATAGGGCATCCCACACCAGTATCTTACACACACACATATACACACACCGTGGGCGAAGGGATGAGATGGGTCACACATTAAATGAGGAGCCGCTGGCTTGTGAAGCCTGTTTCAGTGGGTGCTATCATGGTAGTCCTCTTCTTCTCCCTCTTGCTCTCTCTTCCCTGTTGGCTGTGTTTCAGTAGGAGTCAGCAGTGGCTTTATTGGTCGTTATGTATGGAGAGAGTGATCAGGGCTTGCAGGTGCTGAAAGCTGCTGCAGATTTGTGTGTCTCAGGGCTGATTCATGCTGTCATCCTTGTGAACACAATTGATGTAATTACACAATTATTCCCACTTGCCCACCTGTGGTATGTGAGCTGCGCAGCTCATACTTTGTTTCCCAACAAACACACTTGCGCTGTTTATGATAATATTTCACCTTGCCTTTTAACTGATTTTTAAGCATCTGGGCTTGTTTCTTCTGCCCTGTTCTCTTAGGTTGTTGTTTTGAGGTTTAGCTGGTTCTTTGTAGGCAATGCATCTGTTTACATAAACATACTTCAGATGAACGCAATAAAGTATTAGTGGAGTATAAATGTTTTCTACACTGAACATATGTGGACTTTAAATATATATTGTAAAATATGTTAAATGGATTTACCAGCTATAAATATGTTGTGTTTGTGTTCTATAGGCTGTGAGAGTGTATCAACAGTGAGGATTTTGAAGTGATTCTTTCTGGAGGTTACATAGTTAGGCCAGGAGGTGGCGACAATGACTGTCTTTGAAAGAGTTATTGAATCATTCATTCAACACACTGACTTGTTCAGGAACTGAATGAGTGTGTGTCTTTAAAATGAGTCATTAAATCATTCAGTTAGCTGTTTCCTTCAAAAAAATGAATAAGTCAGAAACTAATTTAAGAGTGAGTAACTGAATCAGTCACTTAACTGATTTGTTCTAAATCGCTGATTCATCCTGAAATTAATCAAGTGACTGAGAGCCATCTAGTCATTCACTCTGATTCATTAAAAATAAATAAATAAATAAAATTGTCAAGGAATAAAACTTCTAGGTTCTAGTTTGTTGCAGCTTTTCTACTATGGGTTTGTTTAGATACTGTATATTTGATTTGGCAGAGGAAAACCAGACAAAGTGACTGACAATATTATGTCTAAAATATAAGATACTAATTTTTAACTTACTGTCACTGTCACTGAGATCAGCTGCCTTATTGAGTATCTGAACTATTAGCACACTTATTTGCATAATATTGCTTAATATCACAATATATATTTGTCCTTATAAAATTGTCATTTTGCTGACAAGCATAGCATGTCATTGTGTTACCCGCAGTCTCTTGGCAAAACTGCACCTGTTAGAAACGTAGAGATGAGTCATCATGATTTTGTTCCCAGCGTATATTCATTTTGGTTGTTTAATATGAGGAGTTTTTCACACAGATTCACCACATGTATTCCTAGAAAAATTAACTTTAGATTTAGATTAATGTATGATGGTAAATTTCCACCGAGGTACAAGTTAGAGCTACTTACAAAATTGCAGTTCCTTATAAAATTATCAGCCACCGGCCAGTATCATTTTGTTTTCTTGTCAAAGCACATTTTATTTGACCCTGAATACATTCTAATTTGTAGCTGAAAGCAAAATAAAATGTATCCAAATTTTTAATAAACGAACAAGCAAAAGGCCCAGGGGATTTGTAGAATTTACTGACTTTACAATTCTGCTGTTGTCCGCTAAGCTTTTGTGTGATTCTTTTTTTCTTTTGATTTTTCCTGCAAGAGCATCACAGCTTTTCACCAGCTTACATTATTCTTAATAAATAAAGAAACACTCTAGAGATACCAGATTACTTTTCTTTACATCAATCTCAGATAAGGCCTAACTGATAATTGTTTTTTCTTTTAACATAAAACATACTGGCAAAATTCCCCTTTGCTAGGAAATATCAAAGTTTTTTGTATCAAAAATATCAAAGCTCTTTTGTTTTTTGTTTTGTTTTGTTTTGTTTTGTTTTGTTTTGTTTTGTTTTGTTTTGTTTTGTTTTGTTTTGTTTTGTTTTGTTTTGGCTCTGTCTGTTTTGTCCTATTTGCTATTCTGCTGGGCTTGCACTGAGTTTCATTTACATGCCGTCTTGGTAATGTCTGCTCTCACTGCGCTCCCCCTAGACCATCAACTGCCTACATAAATCGTGCACTTCAATTAGACTTTACAGAGGACAAAATGGCACAAATAGAGCGGAGCTGCAGAAGTATTGTGCAGGAGATGGTCATTTCGGCATGAGTGGCATTTTAGGCAGGCGTTTGCTAAGACAGACTCCACTGTGAAATAGGCCTCCTGCGTAGCATTAGAAAAGTGTAAAGAGGCTCCCATATGGGCTGGGAGAGGTGCTCAGAGATGAACACGGAGATGGACGTGCACACATGCTTCTCAGTGGCCCCTGAAGTCGTTGTGATTGTCATGGCAGATATCCAAACAAACTCACCACAGTAATGAGCTGGGGGTGCGGCGGGCCCCAAATGGACTCAGCAGGAAAGGGGGCGTTCAAGCTGTACTCATCATACTGTCACTCAGTAACAGTAGCATGAAACTGAAGGGTCACTGGCATTCACGACAGCCTATCTACTGATCACGCACATGTGGCACTGTGTGTTTGTGTACATTTGTGTGTGTGTCAGAGCAGAAGGACTGCCAATTAGATTCAGTGGTGGGTGGACGCTAATGACGGCGGAGCGCTCTATCCCGCTGGGACTGATATGGAACAGCGCATTACACTGATGGGAAAACTATCTCTCTCTGTCTTGAGTTCTTCCCTCCACTCAAACTCCCATTAGTATACTCACACTCCTCCTCCTTTTAGTTCTCGGTCTGTGTTTGGGGACTCATTAGAAAACACCACAAAGCAATATCTACTTGACCTTCTTAATTAATCAGCTACGTCATGTTGCTAGTATAAAACTGAGCTCCACGTAGGACACTTCCTGTTACAGCCCTTCCAGGCTTCCGGATTGGCTCTGCACTAATGGGCTGGAATGTCCACGCATACAGATGCCTTCCAGGCGGCGGCTGAGACACAGAAACAGTAAATTGGCACAGGATGGCTGTGGGTGACGAGTGTATTGCTCCATACAGCGCATGGGACATTATTTGCAGCCTCTGGAGGCCTATGACTGCCAACATCAGGCCAGCTTAGAGAGGACGGTTACTGAGAATGTTTTGCTAGCTGTGTTGATAAAGAAACTTTGTTTCAGTATCTCTAGCTATATTCTCTCTTATTTAGATGCTAACTTTAACTTGACATTTTGTTCTGGCCGATACTCACCACTGTTTTACCTAATAACCAATAAACATCATAAGTCTATACTACTTACTATGTTTAAAAAGAATATTTAAATACATTTTTAAAAAATTTAATTAATAATTGTATTACAAGTGAATTAAGACATTAATATAATAATAATATGAATTTGAAAAAAATCAATGTTTTGTGATTATTTTTGACCGAAAAAAAAGTGTTTTTGCCACTTGTGCTGTGTACAGAGCATAGACTGTATAAAAATATGGACGTAGTGTCCGTGACGTCACCTATAGATTCCTGAAGAGTGTTTTTGAAGCTCAAAGTGGGCGAAGCGGGTTGTCGCCATCTTGGCAATGCTGCACCACGCGTCACTCCCGGATAATCGAAAATGGGCAAAGAGGCGGAAGCTGGTTGCTGAAACCACACCCACTTAGCTCGACAGTGGTGACAGCAGCGGCAATCCACATGTCACTCAAGTGGCCACGCCCCTTAATTATGCAAAACTTTAAGGCTTAATATAATTTAAACGGATGACTTATAACCCCCCCCCCCCCCCCCCCCCCCCCCCCTCTGTCTTGGCCATTGGCGATCTTTGCATCTGAAGTGGTTGAAATCTGGTCTGAAAAGAGAAATGCTTAGGAAGCAGGATTTCTTTCTGATTTCCTTGATGTCATTACAGCATGTTCTTTTGATTTGCAGGAGTTTCACACTCACACATAAATTTTGCCAGAATAGACCATAGCTGTAAAACTCCCTCCGTGGTCGGAAGCGTATTAACACAAAATTAACTAAGCAAGTTGCCCCAGCCCCTTCCATTGGGTATTGGGTTTTTGGCATTATCATAAAATTGAGTTTGCATTACACCCGCGTCCAACGGAGAGTGTTGAGTGATTTGACACCCCACCACAGAGATGTCTTGGGCCATGGCAGATTTTGCACTGAATTGTTTTGACAGATCTGGTCTGAAGAAGAAATGTTCTGAAGCAGGAAGCCATTTTTCACTCACACTGGTGGGGTGGTTCAGAATAGCAGACAGTTATAGCTTTTCACAAACATTGGGGTTTGCCAGAAGGAAATAGCTGTAAAACTTCTCTTGGACCAGCACATTCATGCTTAGTCACAGACACACTCATTAACTTCCATGCAAGTTGGGTAAGCTCCGCAACTCATTTTATGTGGAAATCTTGATGCATTGTCTTTTGTTTGATTTTTTATTTTTTTTGCAGACTATAATGACGTTGCATTGGGGGCCAGCGATTGGTGGGGGGGCCGTCATTGGTTTTGACAGATTTCGTTACCAGAAGCACCGAGATCAATATTCAGCAGAACTGCACTGAGATCCATCAGCAGAGACATGTATGTTTTGCAGGATTAATGGTGCGTGTGGCGTATAAATCAAGCAGCAGTCTTGAACAACCACTTCAGGAGAGAGGAAACAGGAATGACGCTTGTGGAAAAGGCATTAGCGTCCACATTCATTCTCTGAGCGAGCATTCCTAACCTTGATACAGGACAGTTAGCGTGCTACCAGTCGCAAATAAGGCCTGCCGCTTCCCGACGAAGCAAAGCTCTGATAACTAACACCTGCACTCTGTTACATTAGATCATCTGGAGTGAGGGAAGCACACTGAAGGACAGAGGCGTCATATCACTCATGAGCAAGGATAAAGCGGCCCATATCTGTAATTGGGGAAAGTAAACTGTTGAGGGGATTGAGCTCCAGAGATACTGAATGTCACATAACTCACTACCTCCACTCCACCTCTTCTCTGTACCTCTGCACCCAACTTTGTTACTGTCTTCCTTACATCTTTTATCGATGTCTGAATGTCTGTGAATTTCAGTTGTCACTGTGCTGATCGATGGAATACAAAAGAATTTTAAAATCAGTCAAGATGAAGCTCACAGCACACCAAATTATAGCTTCTGTGAAATGGATATTCATTTAAAGCCTTGAAAATCCATTAAAAGTGACTATTAAGGTTAGAAAAATATATATTTATTTTAAAAAAATTATGTTTTGTATATTTTATATATTATTTTAAATATCTATTTTACATTTATTATATTCAGAACAGTCCACTGAAGGCAATGTCTGACTAAAAACAAACGTAATATATACATTCATATTTATTATACAAGGATGTTCTTGTAAAGAACAGTCCACTGAAGGCAAGCGTAGATGAACCCAAGTGCAGTTTATTTACAAGGTGTAATCCAATCATCCAAACAGAGACTTGACTTGAACAGACTTGACTTGATGAGGCATGAAACAGTCTTGACTGAAACAGACTAGACTCACCAAGAGCAGGTTACAACATTAATACACGACAGGGGACAATGGCAAAAACATGGCTACTTATAATAGACAATGATGGACACATGACATGAACAAACCAATGGGAAACAAGGCACATGACTAAAACAACCAATGAGTAAACAGAACTGATAAATCGCATGCCAAGACAATAAACCAATCAGAACATGACACAATGAAGAAGAGGAACCAATAGCATGAAGACAAGAGGGCAAGGGAAGCATGACACAAACAGCAATCAAACAATAACAAAATAAGACATAAAAACATGAACATGACAAAACCCAATCATGAAACAAAACCCACATTACAGTTCTATAGAATAATTTTTCAGTATAGCTGTAGGCAAGTGTAGATGTTGAAAATTGGGAAAAGGATAGTAAACTTTTAGGGTGTTTAAGTTCTTTATTTACTGAATTCCCTGAGAACCCAGTGAAAAGCTGAAAAGCATTTTGTTAAACCAAAAAAACAAAAGACATTTACACATAAACAATATACACATAAACATTAATAATAATAATATGATTAAATTATATTATTTTATATTAGAGAAGGTTGCAGGCTTATGGCCAGGTGAAAGTATGTGATGAGAATAGGGTAGCCATGATAGTGAAGGGAGTGAGACAGAGAGCCAGGCTGTAAATTTAGGAGGAGAGAGGGGGCTGCTGCCGAGGGCAGATAAACACAGGTTCCAGCCACCAGTCTCTGTGAGAGAGAGAACAGGCTCTGGTCCAGAACAGAT
The DNA here is from genome assembly GCF_018340385.1 of Cyprinus carpio. Lineage (NCBI taxonomy): Eukaryota > Metazoa > Chordata > Actinopteri > Cypriniformes > Cyprinidae > Cyprinus > Cyprinus carpio. Next base: position 18,256,508 of record NC_056619.1, on the reverse strand, counting down.
GCACCACCAAGCCAGCTTACAAAACATCTCATAATAAGTCAGTCAGACATGGGCCTCAGAAATGAAGTGTCACTTCTCATTCTCCTTGCCTTCTATCTTACACTCGCTCCTTTCGTTTTTGTCTCTCCTATGTCTCCCTCTCTCTTTCTCATAACACAGAATCTGTCTCCTTGTATCTAGGCTCAACTGTCCACGTATGTGTGTGTCTGTTTCAACAAAAGATCACAAACTCCTCAAGTCTCTTCAGTTTTCTTTTATCTGAATAAAAAGTGAAATTCAGTCTGTAGAATACTAACCACTGTTAGTATTTTTAAATCCCCCCCACCCACCCCCCATGGAGTTCTACAATAAGTGAACGTTTGAGTGTAGCATGTTCAAGTTCTGTAAATATATGTATTTGTACAATTTATTAATTTTACAGTTTATTAATTTAGTTAAAACTAGAGAGAGAGAGAGAGAGAGAGAGAGAATATTAATTATCCAATTCCTGAAACTAATAGTTTAGCATAAATTAAATGTATTTTTTATTTATTAAAAATATATATAAATTAAAACGTAAACTCTCTTTAAATGATAATTTTTTATTGAATTTTTTTTTATTAAATGATATTTTTTTCAATTATTAGGAATATCTCCATTTTATTTAAATATATATTTTCTTAACATTAAAGATTTTGTCACCTAATTATTAAATTTTGTAGACCTCTCTTCTGTAGCTTGTGCACCACAATTTTTAAATAATTGCACAGATTCTTATTTGAATTGAGATCAGGCCCATTCACCTTTTTGTTCTTGAGCTGCTTCAGTGTTAATTTGGCTTGTGTTTTGGGAGTAAATTTGGGCATGTTGCTTGGGTTAGAAAGGCCTGTATCTGTGCTGCTGGTTAATGGTGGACTGATCACTCTGTCTGTCACTCTGTGATAATATCAAGCTGTCCCAAACTGTTCCATGCCATCTGGATCCTGACTTTCCACCATGCTCCAAAATATAGCAGCTCATCTATGGCCCACTGGGAGCTCAGATCAAGTGTGATATATAGCCAAAAAAAAGATAACATCTTTTGTCATTACAAAATGTACATATGAGATTAATTTGGATATATATATATATATATATATATATATATATATATATATATTAATTACATTTTATATGAATTTTAATAGATTAAAAAATAACCTAGAATTTAGCAAACATCTAAGTTAGAATAAATGCTTAAGTTAGATTTACTGTAATTTGGCAATATAACAACTTACACATTTTTTAATTTATTTATGTATTTGTATAATTTTATATAATCAAAAGTAAGCAAAAATATGGTCCCAGGCTCTTTATTTATTGCCTATAACTATAGCACGAACATAACAAATTTAATATCAGAAAGCAGGTATACTAGTGTTTGCCACCCTGGTATGTGTATAAAGCAGCGTACCTCCAGTTCCAGAGCAGGAAATGTGGTTTGGCCTGTACTGACCTCGCCTGACCCCTCCGCCCCAACCTCCCCATCCCATCACCCCTCCAGCGCCTCCAGCCTGCGTTTGCGCAAGGAAGATTAAGCTGCTCTGACGAAGCCGTGTTTACAAATATGCAGGCAGAGGAACAGAGCAAGCGACGCTGAGGAGGAATAGAATACAAATTGCTTTTTTTATCTCTCTCAGGGCCTGGGCTTGAGAAAATGCATTTGCGATTGGTGTTCCTCTGCCTGTGAAGGATAAAGCCTCTGCTCTGTGTTTGGGTGCTGGTTAGCATTCATGCTCTCTCTCTCTCCCTCTGTCTGTATCTCCTGTTCTCTTTCTCCACTCATTTTCTCCTCCTTCATCCCAGGGTCTGATTTTCTGGCTGTTTCGCTGGTAATCAAGTAGTCTCTCCGCTCTCCTCTGATGTCTCGCTGACTCTGTCTCTCTTTTTTCTCTCTTTTTTGAAGAGACTCTTTATGATTAACAGTCTCTGTCTGCTTGTGCGGGAGCCGGCAGAAATGAAGAGAACATATACATCAAGCTGGGAGATCTATAACTGTGTGCTAATCACTGCTAACACAATTATGCAGAGCTACAGATTCTCCCTGGTTTATCCACCTTTTTCTTCCGGAAAAAATGGGCTTGGCCATTTGTAAATTCTATGGGTCTGGCTTCCGGTCTCATCCACGTCCAGCTATTTTTAGCTGTACAAAACAGTTTGTTTTGCTGCTTGATACTGAAAATTGGTGCGTCTTACCAAATTATTTGAATGTATTGTCTTAGTTATGAACATACTGGTTTATAATGCAAATAGTTTTACCGTTTACTGCACGTTGTTATTCTTCTCATTATTTCCCTATAGCAGCTAATGAACCGGAAGTCTTGCCCAGAGGCTTACTTCCTCGTTGAAGAAAAAGGTGTATACAGACACACTCCAAAGTCCCATCTGTTTGTTTCACATGCCCTGGTAATGGCTTGCATTTTTAAAAACGTAAAGGGATTTTCCACCCAAAAATGCAAATTTTATCATCATCTATTTACCCTCATGTAATTCCAAACCTGTATGATTTTCTGTTTTCTGTGGGACACAGGAAAAAAAAATGTGAAGAATTTTGGTAACCAATTAGTTTTGGTAATCATTGACTTGAAACTTGAAAACATCTCAGAAAATAGTTTCTTTGATGTTCCCCAAAAGAAAGTAAATGATGACAGAATTTTTATTTTTATGTTGAACCTTTTCTGGTTGCTATTTTCTGAATCCATGTTAACTTTCTAAATATTTCCTTGATTTCATCTGATGAACTTGGCTTTGTAAACATACAGTATGCAGACCCTTAAGTCGTTGTTTTCTTTTATTTAAAAACTCAAAATGAACTTTATGTGACTTTGTTTTATCTTTGAAAATATACTTAAAAATATGTTTTGTATTTTGTTCAAATTTGAAAGCCACCTTGTGTAACTTCACTGAAACCAGTCATATATATTCAGACATATTCAAATGTTCTCACAGTTAAATCTGGCACTTTGTATTTGGCACAAATAACAGCTTACATTTTATGTCATATCATATAGATACGAAATATATTTGATCCACTTTTATGGCCACTTTTATGTGTTTTTCTTTTTCATTCCCATTCACTTTCATTGAATGGCAAACAACAACCAAGAAACCATTTCCTTTAGTATTCTAAAGATTAAGGAAAGTCATATGGATGCGGGTGAACTATTCCTTTAAGTTTCTTGTAGCGTGGGTTAAACGGTTTAACCCACTTTCCATATTTTGACACAGTCGACTCATTGTGTTTGTCTGCTCAGCGTTTGTTGTGAGCATTTGAAGCTGTTCAAAAAGCAAGCGAACCGTTTCCCCAGGGAGCAAAGCTTTGTGCATAAATATTTAGCACAAATGGAAATAAAACAAAGCAGCACACGTCTTATAATGCTATTCATGCAAACCAGCCTCTGATTCACATTCAGAAGTCTAATATTACTGCGTCGTGTTTACGAATCACTCGCTCTCTCAGATCTCAAATGCTGATAGATCCAGAAACTTCAGCACGCTGAAAAACATCAGCTGTTTTCAGATAACCCCTGACCTTTGACCCCCACAGGAGGGACTGACCGTCCTTTTGCCTTTCTATTAGCTTCCGTAATGAAACCCAGAACTCCATGAATAATGGGCTACTAAGGCTGATGGAGACATAGATTCATTATTCAGCATGCCGTTAGGGTTCGGCCCGCCACGGGCAGGGATCAGGAGGAGGTAGAGGAGAGAATGGGATCTCAGAAAGGGTGAGGGTGTGAATGGAGAATGAGGAGAGACAATTCCCCCGTACTTCAAAGTTTTTTTTCAGTGGTTTTAAGGGGAATTATCTCTCAATAACCGTGATATTTTTGAAAAGGAATGGCATGCTGAAGCCCTTTTCTCTTCATATTTTAAGAGATAAACTCGCTTCAAAGCTTTCATGAAAGTTTCTGTAATTGTTATATTAGACACCAACAATCCCTCCCTTCAGGCAGCTAATCTCTCGTTTAAACTTTCTATCCTTTTGACTCCAGCATGTAAGAGCCTCTCCTCAATTTGGCCTCACTGTTTGAGAGTCATCTGCTCTCCTTCGTAGATGCAAATAACCGAGCTCTGCGGCGTCCCAGAGGCCCGCGTTCTTTGTGTTAGCAGCTCATGCATCACCAGCCCTCTCTGACAGAGAGAAATATGCCATTTATTTTTGTTTCACCCTGATAGAGGAAGACACAGAGCAGAAGAACAAGGGGGAAAAAAACTGCCTGTTGCACAGGGTTCTTCGTGAATCATGATTCTGTCCGCAGAACTCTGGCCAGGCTTCAGGCCCAAAGTCACTTTGTCAGACAGCAGGACTTAATGGGCTATTACGGTACCCTTACATTGTGACACGGAGAGACTCTTAGTAATGATGGCTCTATACGCTCTGAGCCTGCTCAGCCTGAGGGCTGATTGGGGTTCGGATGTGTAAAAGCACTTTTAGACAGCGAATGTACGTCTTGTCTGGATACCACCTTCGCCTTCTGTCTGCTAATGATGTAATAGATCAGCAATCAACAGTCACACTCTCTCTCTCTCTACCTGTCTTGCACACAAGTAGGTAAGTAGTCAGTCACCTTGGATTAACCTGGAGGAAAGTATCTTACTCGTAGACATGGTGGTAGTTCATGGATCAACTTTGGGGTTTAGATCCCTCAACCTTTCAGTCACCTAAAAAAATGAAATGTATAAAAGGAATAGATCACCATCATCTGCTGATTTTAAATCTCACACTCTCTGTCTGTTTGCACCAGGTTTGATGTCATAGGTTCTTGTGGGAAGCCTGTCAAATCTGTCATTAAATTGAATCAGAACTGCGAGTTACAGAGAAGGGAGGGGTTTTATTGAATAACGTTATAATGCTTTTTTTTTAACATCACCAATCCCCACTGTAAATATGCAATATATCTCCTTCATGTTCCCCAGAAAAAATACAAATTCAAACAGGTTTGGTAAAGCATGAGGGTGTACAAATGAGCACATAATTGTAGTTCTGGGAATTTTAATTTAAACTACCCGTTTAACAACTAACCACACCGCATACTTACACATATATTCAGTTGGTCGCCATTGTCCTTGATGAGTCGAGAGCACTTGGTTGTTCAGTATTACACAGATGCTCATCATATGTGAGAGTATACCGGGGTTTTAGTGTGTAGAGGAGCAGAGGAGCATGAGGCCTTTGTGACCCCACCATCCCATTACCTCAGCCTGCTCTGGCAGGGCTTTAACCTTGGCAGGCAGGCTGGAGGAGAGAGGGTAATTCTAACCTTAAAAACCTGCTGATTAAAGCTAGTTTTGTGGAATTCGATTCCACTTAATGCCTTTGGCCCTGAGCCCAGAGGCCTGGCATTAACATCAACAGACACTGTGTCTTCTGCCTGAGAGATGTGCACACACACGCGTGCGCACATTTGTTGTACTGTCACAGGCATGAGTGTGGGTAGTACGCACACTATTCCTCCTCCTTATCTCTCTCGCATTCTCTCTCACTGCATGCAATGATATTGGACAGCCTTAGTTGTACAATATTTCCTCTGTAATATTGTTGTGTTTGTGATATTGATGTATGGCTCTGTTTACTTGTCCAGCTCGAGTAATTAATTCCCCCTTTCGGGGTCTGTGTATAAATTGTTTTTGTTTATTTACAATGTGCAAGGTATTTTTAGAAACCAAATTACCATAAGGCATTCTTTTTTGTGCGAGCGGTATTGTTCGGTGACGATCATGGTGTCCTTAGCTTCATTTTGTTTCACACAGCTGAAGTCTGAGATGCCGCAGCAGAGGTGGCTAAACTCAATAAGATGATTCAGTTTACTAGAGATGATACTGCTAATGTCGTACTAGTATGATACTAGTAGGACTGTGCATCATTCAGAATTGAATTGAGAATTCTTTCATTTAAATTCAGTTCAGTCTTAAAATTCAAACTAAATTGTTCACTTTTATCATTTACTCACCCTCATGTTCATTTAAACCACCATGACTTATTTTCTTCTGTGGAACACAAAAGGAGATATTTTGCAAATAGCATTGGTGATCACTGACTATCATTTATTTCTCAGGATATTTTCTTTTTTGTTCCAGAGACAAAAACAAAACATAATTTGAATGATAACTTGACAAAAAAATTGTGCAAAAGTATACATTAAAAATTATTTACATCCCTTTAACAAAATAACATAATTTATAAAAAAAAAAGTTTTATAAAAACATAATTTGAATGATAACTTGACAAAAAAATTGTGCAAAAGTATACATTAAAAAAAAAAGTTTTATAAACATGACAGGTAGAGTTTATAGTTTATATATTTAATAAATTAAATTAACTTTCCATAGGGAACAATTTGGGACATGGCCTTACATACAGAAAGATCCATTAAAATGTATTGTGCACAATGTATTGTGTTAGTTAATATGAAGATTATATTATATGTTTGTATGTATATATATGTACAGATGTTTTACCTTTACTTTAAATTACGTATTGCACAGTGTTGTGTTTTAAGGTTAAAGGAAATGTCTGTAAACTTTTGACCTATTGTTTTTTTTTTTCTGAAAGTAAGAGCTTTCTGCACACACAGGTACAGAAAAGTTATCAGTGTGGAAAGGAAGTAGGATGTGATTGGCTGTGTGGCAGTCTGAGTAGTAGTGACAGCCTGTTACTGCTTTAACTAGCCATTTGGGTTCAGCAGACCTGTTCTCCCCTGAAAGAGGCTGAGTAACTTGCTGGACAGGAGACATATTTGTGTCTTTGCCTCAGGCTCAATCCACAGCCCTTAGGCAGGTCTACTTATATATGCCTGATTGTTAATACAAAACTTGATCTTCTTAATGAAATGGTGACTCTGTAGTAGATCTGCTGGCACAGGACATACTTGTGAGGGTTTGCATGTCATGTATGCACAAACACGTAGTTATCCAGATCCGTTCAGTATTGCTGAAAGAAGAGTAAGGCATGACAAATGTACACGTTCAAGTGATTGGTAATAGATTTGTCTTGATTATCTACAAGGTCTCGGCTCACTATATCACTCTACGAGGTAATTCATCAAGTTGTCGCCAATGCGCTCTCAAATTGTATGATTGAGTATTCCCAACTGGATTCACTGTCTGATAAATTATTCCTTGTGTAGCGAGTGCTAAGACAAAACTCTATCAAGGTTAGCGTGGGATTCGGTATAGCTGCTATACCAGACTAGACAAACACTCTGCAGTGTCTGGTTTCCCTCAGAGGCTTATGGGCCTCAATCAGGGTAGGCACGATATTTAATTTGACACAAATGAAAATGAGGCTGTGAGGTATAGAATATGAGTCTGCTTAATAAGGTAAGATACTACAGGCAAAATGTTGCCAGTATTTTCTAATGTATTAGGTGATATAAAGAGATTTCTGAAATCCACAATATAAAAAACCGTCAACTCTAATGTTAACAAAATGTTAACAAAAGTTTTGAACCTTGTTTTATTCAAATCTCACGTTTCAGTACTGGGAGTGAATATAGTGGCTCAGTTTCATATTTAAGCATAACATTTCAGAAGACTACAAAAGAAGTGTCTTAATGTACTTTGATTAATATTTCATAATATTTCACTATTGAATAATGTGCAATGTATTGAATGGACCGTATGTCTTTTACTCGCAGGCTCATCACATTAAACAGCATCTACCCTGATGAGGTTCATTGAGAGCATCCAGTATCACAACCACACACATTGTCACATCATAAAATTGGCAAATTGGCACCATACTTAAGGTGCCATGGTCTGATTAAGAGTGCCTTAACACATCATTATGTCCTAAAGAGTCTCACATCTTTGGTAGGTTGGACACGTTGCATTCATTGCCTACCCAGCTGCCTTGATTGATGGCTTGCCGCAACACCTGCTATGACGACATGCACAATTAGTGTGTCCTAATCACAGCTCCACTGTCTGACCATGTAACATCTGACCAAAGTGTTCATCCCCTCTGTTCACTGACCCCATGGGCACATAGACCCTAGTCTTTCAAAAATGTTGTGAAATGGGCCAATCTGTTTATGCAGTCTGCCTGGAAACAAAGTCATTTTATGAAGGTTCCGGTTTTATAATGAGGTTTTAAAATGCTTAGTTTGAGGCATTTAGTAGCAAATAAACTAGATGTCCTTCAGCAGAACCATATATTCTGCTTAGTATTTTTGCAAACAAATCAGTAATTTTTACTTTTGGAGGGAGAAATTCTGATCAGGATATTTAAACACATTTTTCGCTGTGGTCAGTTCATCTCAAGTGGTCCAGTGAAGGTTGTTGAGCATTTTTATTTTAAAAATAAAAAACTTGGTTTTGCAATACCACTACATAGAGATCACTTAATTAAGCAACCATCTTTACAATTTTTAGACCAATTGACCCCACTATTTTTTATCCCAAATGGCCCATTTCACAACAAAATCTCATCTATGGTCTGTTTTAGATGTGCATTGAGAACAGTTTGTAATTTGTAGTCTTGATGTTGCTTCAAATGATGAGTAAGTCAGATTGAGAAATGGAGAGAAGTCCTGCATGATTGTGGGAATATAATTATGCCTTAATTGCTTGCCATTTGATGTGCTGTCATTTGTCACAGCCCACAGACAGCAAATAATGGCTTCTGTCATTGTCAGTTTGTCACATTGCCACGCAGCCTTGAGAGAGAATCAGCAAAGAGCTGAATGATATTTGTCCTGAATTACTGATAAGCCAGTCTGCTTTAAAGGTTTATGGTTTTCTCATTTGCTTTTTTGTATGTATTATATCAAATGTTTTTGGAGGATGCGAAATGGTCAGCCTACCTGTCTCTGGTTTGTTTGTGTGTGGATGTATTTTATAATTTACATATATGTCTGTTCAGAAGCCTGATGACAGAAGACCAATAAATAGAGGCTGCCTGGGGCTGATATATTTGCTCTATAGTCCACACAGTGGGAAGAAGAGCAATTTGAGTGGGAAGAAGAGTAAATAAATAAATAAATAAATATAATAGAAAAATTAAAAATATATAATGTGTCTGAAAAATAGTTGCAAAAATATTTATTTATTTATTTTTGCTTCTACTATCAAATCATTAGCTTTGCATCATGCTAACAGCAAAATCAATTCAAGAGTTGAGCCTTCCTGTTTTGCATGGCACAAAAAGTTGCTGTCGATCTAAATCATTCCAAATCATTTAGATTTGAGGTTCAGTCACTGTCAGAAAGCAGCTGCCTATGTAGGCAGCAGACAGCACACTTGATTTTGTAACAAAGCTATATTGTTGTGTATGTGTGTAAGCTCTGACAGTATGTGTGTAGCCAATGGACGGTTTACATTGATTTCCGTATCAGCTCTGACAGGTGCTACAGTCTGACACAGCCCAGGCATCTTGTTTATGCCTGCTGAACACTTTGTGTATTTCTTAAACTGAGTAAACAGAAGCTGCCTGGGGCTAATTTATTCACTCTCCAGTCCGCACAGTGGGATGAACAGTAAGGAACCGCACCTGTCAATACTGCGGAACAGACGCTCACAGTGCTCGGCCTGGTACATATAGCAGACATCCACATACAGACATTATCTGTCAAATGTAGATGGAAAAATGTGTTCTTGTATGTTTGGATCCAGAGCTGGATGGAAGCCCTGCGTAGAAAAGCAGTGGCGATTGATGGACGTGAAATGCTTCTCTTACCTACTCTGAGAAACCACCCTTGGTAGAAAGCTTTGCAGATATCTCCTCTGTCTGTCTGCCCCTATCAGATTAGCAGAAGAGTAAGATGGAACCGGTGAGAGACTCTGGACCTCAGTGCTCTGCTGACTATAGTGTTTGTTTGCTCATGAGTGAGTGCATTGACACGGCCAGGGAATCTGTTAGCACAGAAACACACATGCTTGTTTGTTTTATGCTGCTGCTGGTGATAAAAAGAAAGAGAAACACAGACTTGGGCTGAATGTTCTGAATGGAATACTGTTTTTACTACTAAATTAATACTGTGCAGTGCACTGTATATAATGTATTTGTACCTGCTACAGTACATGACTGTAAAATGACCTCACTACACTGAATGATTAATTCAGCAATTTTTATACTGTTATTATCACAAAAATAATAATGGTAGCATTTTTAATTGATTTTTTTAAATCCATTTTTGTGGGAAAAAATATATGCACTATATACACGACCATTCAAAAATATGGGTCAATAAGATGTTTTTGAAAGAAGTCACTTATGATTATTTATTTAATCAAAAAATACAGTAAAAACAGTAATATTATTAAACATTTAGTACAATTTAAAATAGCTGTTTTATATTATTATATATTTTAAAATGTAATTTATTCCTATGGCAAAGCTGAATTTTCAGCATCCATTACTCCATATTTCAGTGTCACATGATCCTTTAGAAATCATTCTAATATGCTGATTTGTTGCTCATTTCTTATTTATATCAATGTTGAAAACAGTTGTCCTGATCATAATCTTCCTGACCCCAAACTTTTGAATGGTAATGTGTCTTATCTTGGCAATCTGTTCAATTGAGTCATAAAAAAGATGTAAAAACTGTTTATAGTTCATTCATCAATCATCACAAGACATGGAAGGTTAATTGGAAGCTTTGCATTTTGGGATACACTGTTCTGTGCAGTATTCACTGTGTGTACTGCTCCTTTTGTCATAGGTCATCTGGGGATTCTGTGCATATAGAAAATTGGCACACTGTGAACATCTCGAGGTTATGTATGTAACCATGGTTCCCCGAAGGGAACGAGATGCTGCGTCAAATGCTTTGGGAACTGCCCCCATGAGACCCCGTACTGTGTAGTCCAATAGAGAAGCGAGATCTCACAAGCGGGGTGATGTGAGCAACCAGGAAGCATAAAGGT